>NC_080185.1:28486479-28671053 GCF_950295315.1 Erinaceus europaeus
AGAGCATAATGGTTCTGCAGAAAATTTCCAAGCCTGAAGCTCTAAGGTTTCAGGTTCAATCCCTAGCAACACTATGAGTCAGAGTTGAGTCCCACCCCACCCCACTCCCTCTCTCCTCTATGCATCTTTCTTTTAAATATATATATATTCTTCCATCTAAAAAATTAAAGAATTCCATTTAAAAACAACAACAACAAAGGAGGGGCCAGGCAATGCACACCAGGTTAAGTGCACATAATACAAAATGCAAGCACCCGCGCAAAGATCCTGGTTCCCCACCTGCAGGAGGGTTGATTCACAAGCGGTGAAGGTGGTCTGCAGGTGTCTAGTTTTCTCTCTCCCTCTCTTTTTTATTTTATTACTTTTTATTTATAAAATGGAAACATTGACAAGCCCATAGGATAATAGGGGTACATTTCCACACATTGCCCACCCCCAGAGGTCCATATCTAATCCCCTCTCTTGATAGCTTTCCTATTCTTTATCCCTCTGGGAGTATGGACCCAGAATCATTGTGGGATGCAGAAGGTGGAAGGTCTGGCTTCTGTAATTGCTTCTCTGATGAACATGGGCATTGGCAGGTCGATCCATACTCCCAGCCTGTCTCTTTCTTTTCTTAGTCTGACAGGGATCTGGGGATGCAGGGCTCCAAGACACATGGTGGGGGTCCTCTGCTCAAGAAGTCAGGTTGGCATCATGGTATCACCTGGAACCTGGTGGCTGAAAAAGAGGTAAGATATAAAGCAGAATCAGTTGTTGGCTATTCATGAACCTAAAGGCAAAAATATTGTAGATGAAGATTGGGGCGTCTGTTTTGGAAAAAGCTAATAGGTTTCTTTTAGGTATATTCCCAGGGGCCCATGACTTTACTAGTTTTTGCCTGAGCCTAACAGCTAATATGCAGGCAAACCCAGTTTATTGTCTGGGGAGATGGTATCATAGTTGGAAAAAAGACTAGAAAGCTGGATCAGAGAAGAGAGTATACCCCAAACATGGGGAAAATATATAAATATTGTTAACTGTAAAATCCACTGGTTTTATCTGAGGGTCATAGTCAGCACAGGAGCCTATGCAACCTCTGCATCCCTGTAGGTCTGGGATCGCATTCTATAGTTACTGTTAGGAACATTCCAGGCTGCACTAATTTCAGGACCCATCTTCCTCCGGTAGTAGGTAGCTTTTGTGTCCAACCTCTCTTCAGAGAATGGAACTTTCCCTACCCTTATTGATCCACATTGAGGGCAAGGCCCTATAGAGGCCCACAAAGGGGCCCATTATGTTGTTCCTAATGGAGATGACCAGTGACAGTGGCAAGAGTGATGTGTGAGAGGTCTAGGCCCATCGTGTCTGTATCAAAACTCTAGGGCTCCCTGACTAAGACCCCAGGTGATGGAGTGCCTTGGCAGTGACTAAAGAGTCATCATTAAAGTAAGCCAGTCTCTTGCCCTTATTCAGCTTTTGTAGTCCTTACTTTGTCTGACACGGTTAGCTTAGTTTCACTCCTATCAAGACAGAGAGTTAGAACAAAGGTCCTAAGTAAGCAGTGTGCATGTTTGGCTTAAGAAACACCAAGGAGCCTGTGGCAGGAGCTCATAAGGAAAGGGGAGAATTGTGGGAAATAAAGAAAAGTGGTAAGGAGGAACCACACCTCTCAGAGCCTTATAGATTACTAGATAATCATTTTATCTAGAGTTCTGAATGAAATAGAGATTTATTGAGAGGTGTTTCAGCAAAAAGCTATGATATGACTTAGACGTTTAACGTATGATCCTATATGCACCAAAATACAGACTCTCAAAACAAATGAAATAAAAGTGGGCAGAGCTAAAAGGAAAAATGATCAAACCTTTAGTTATAGTTGAGGATTTCGAACCTCCTTTTCTCACAAACTGGCACATCAAGGATGTAAAAGTTTTGAAAAAGACTACCAACCAGCAGGACTTAAGTGACACACGTAACACACATCACCCAACAACAGCATAGTGAGCATTATGTTCAAGAGTCTATGGAACATTTGCCAAGATAGACTATGCCCTGGCACACAATATAAACTTCAAAAAAATTATAAATAAAAGTCATTGAAATAACATGTTTACTAACCACAATGGAATCAAATCAGAAATCAGTGACAGAAACATAACAATACCTCAAAACTTAAAGTTAAACAGAACCTTTCTTGCTCTTGTTTTTTATTGTTGTTGTAGTTACTGTTGTTGTTATTGATGTCGTCATTGTTAGATAGGACAGGGAGAAACAGAGAGGAGGGGAATACAGAAAGGGGGAGAGAAAGATAGACACCTGCAGACCTGCTTCACTGCCTGTAAAGAGACTCCCCTGCATGTGGGAGTTCCAATTGGGATCCCGATTGGAGCCCCAGGTTCCAATCGGGATCCATACTCTGGTCCTTGTGCTTTGCACCACATGTGCTTAACCCTCTGTGCTACTGCCCACCAACCCAAACAGAACCCATCTAAGTAATCCATGGTCCAAAAAAGAAGTCTAAAAGGAAATTTCTTTCACATATCTTGAACTGAGTAAATTCTAAAATACATCAGATCAAATTTTGTGATGAGTACCCAAAGTAGTACTGAGGAGGAAACTTCTGACACTGCATGCTTGCCTTAGAAATAAGGAAGTTTCTCAAATAAATGATATCACTTGATCCCAAGAAACTAGAAGAACAAAATAATCCCAAACCAATGAGACAGAAGTCACTAATAAATCAATTAATAAAAACAAGAGTATAAAACAATGAAATTGAAAACAAGAAAATAGTTTTTAAAAAGAATGAAACAAAAAGTTGATTCTGAGGGAAAAAACAGCAATATAGTGAACAAATTTCTAACAAGGCTGACAAAGACAAAAAAGAAGAAACAACTTAAGCATAAAATAGGATATATATATCATGCAAGCATCAAAAGATAATAAGGGAATACTAGAAATAACTCTGTCCATATGAATTAGACAACTTAGAGGAAATGCATCAATTCTTCAAAGATATTCAAACTTTAAAACACAGCCAAGTTGAAAATGACAAGTTAGGGGCCGGGTGGTGGTGCACCTGGTTGAGCACAGTGCTTACAGTGCACAAGGACCTGGGTTTTAGCCCCCGGTCCCCACCTGCAGAGGGAAAGCTTTGAAAGTGGTGAAGCAGAGCTGCAGGTGTCTCTCTGTCTCGCTCCCTCTCTATCTCTTCCTTCCTTCTCAGTTTCTGGTTGTCTCTATCCAATAAATAAATATAATTTTAAAAATTTTTTAAAAAAAGAAAACCTTTAAAAATTTTTTAAAAAGAAAATGACAAGTTGATATTCTTATGTCCATCAAAGAAATTAAATCCATAATTTAAAATCTGATAAACAAAATATACTGCATTAAAAAAAACCCTAATTCTAGTGTTACACATTTTTTTTGCCTTCAGTTATTGCTGGGGCTCCATGCCTGCACTACAAATCCACTACTCCTGATGCTATTTTTTCCCTTTTGTTGCCGTAGTTGTTTATCATTGTTATTGCTGTCGTCGTTGTTGGATAGGACAGAGAGAAATTGAGAGAGGAGGGGAAAACCTAGAGGAAAGATAGACACCTGAAGACCTGTTTTAGGGCTTGCAGAGCTACCCCCCCTGCAGGTGGGGAGCTGGAGGCTCGAACAGGGATCCTTAGGCGGGTCCTTGTGCTCAGCACCATGTGTACTTAACCCGTCATGCTACAGCCCAGTGTTGGTCATTACGCTAGGTCTGCTGCATTGCTTGATGCTGTGGTCTATTTACATAATCACTGTCTTGCCTGAGACCCGCCCTGCCTGCAGGGTATTGGTTTAATCCCCACTGGTTAGATGGAAGCTTTCTATGTTCTGTTCGTGCTCTTTTTTTGCTCCGCCCCCTCTCCTAGTCATTTCCTTTCTCCTTGCCACTTCTGGTGAAGGGATACATAAAAGGTCATGTATCTGATCAGTAAAAGAGGGCATATTGAGTTCCAACTCAGCCATGAGAGTTCCTAGTTCCACTCCCATGTAGTTGAGTAAGCAACAGCCTAGGCTGGCTCCAGTCAAATTCTCTCCAACCCGGAGAGCACGTGCCTGGGAAGAAACACCCTCAAGCAAAGCCCGGCAGCCCAGCCCCCTACGTTGACTCTTCTAACCCATGAGCACATACATCATTTGATATAGTATGAGCTTGTGCTCAATTCATGTACAAAAAAAAAAAACCTACAAAGAGCATCAATCATACTAAGTGGTGGGCCAACAAGATAATTAACCTGGGGAAGAGCCTGGTCTGCTGTGCACAGGACTCAGGTTTAAGCCTGCTCACCATTGCACTGGAACAAACTTTGATGCTGTAGTGTCTTTCTCTCTTTCTGTTTCTGCCTCATTCTATCTAAAGAAGTCATCTTGGAACGAGGAATCCCTGACAATGACAAAAAAGTTCTTTGGACTGGACAGTGGCACACCCAGTTGAGTACATACATCACCATGCACAGGACCCAGGTTCAAATCCCTGTACTCTGCCAATAGGGGAAGCTTCGTGAATTGGGGGAGCAGTACTGCCAGTATCTGTCTGTCTGTTCCTCTCTTCTCATCTCGATTTCTCTCTGTTTTAGAAATAAAAGAAAGGTGGGGAGGGATAGATAGCATAATGGTTATTTATGCAAAAAGAATGTCATGCCTGAGGCTCTGAAATCCTAGGTTTGATTCTCCCCCCCCCACCATCATAAGCCTGAGCTGAGCAGTGCTCTGGTGTTTCTCTCTGTGTCTTTCTCTTCATCTCTCTCAAAAATAAAATAAATAAAATACTAAACAAACAAAAAAAGAAGAAGAATGGCTTCAAAGGGCTATTTTTAGAAATAAAAGAAAGGGGAAAATGGAAAAAATGGCCACTTGGAGCAGTGGATTTGCTGTGCAGGCAGAGAGCCACAGCAACAAACCTGGTGGTAAAAATAAGGATAATTAAATTAAAGTTTTAAAAATACTTAGTGTCTTGGGAGGTGACACAGTACTAGAATTCTGAACTTAACAGATATGTGTGTGGGGGGGGAGTGGTGGTGCACCCAGCTAAGGGGGCATATTACCAAGCACAAGTACCCAGCTTCCAGCTGCCCCTCCCCCCCAGCCACCCCCCCACCTGCAGTGGCTCCTTCACTAGGGAAGAAGCAGATCACAGATATCTTTCTTTCTCTCCCTCTATCTCCCTGTCCTTTCTCAATTTCTTTCTGTCCTATCTAATAAAATAAAAAAAAAAAAAAAAGAACAAAATAGCCACGGAGAGCAGTGGATTCCTAGTGCTGGCACCAAGCCCCAGCAGTAATACTGGTGGCAAAAAAAAAATAATAATAAGATAAGCATTTGTTCAGAGCTTGACCTCCAAGATTGCTCTGATATTCCTCTCTCTCTCTCTCTCTCTCTCTCTCTCTCTCATTTTTTAACAACAGAAAGGAAAACACAAAGCAGAACTTGAACTGGAGTTGGTGTCATGCACCAAGGTAAAGGACTCTGGGGGGGGTGGGTTCACATCCTGGAACATGATGGCAAAGAAGGATCTGGGGGGGTAGATTGCTATGTGGAAAACTGAGAAATGTTGCACATGTACAAACTACTGTCTTTTACTATTGAGTGTAAACCATTATTCCCCCATAAATTATGAAAAATTATTATTATTATTATTATTATTATTATTATTATTACCTCCAGGGTTATCGCTGGGGCTTGGTGCATCTTTACGAATCCACTGCTCCTGGAGGCTATTTTTCCTATTTTGTTGCCCTTATTGCCGTTGTTGTTGTTTATAGGACAGAGAGAAATCAAGAGAGGAGGGCAAGACGGAGGGATAGAAAGAGACACCTGCAGACCTGTTTCACTGCTTGTGAATTGACCCCACCCCCCGCAGGTGGGGAGCCAGAGGCTGGAACCGGGATCTTCAACCCAGTCCGTGTGCTTTGTTCCATGTGCACTTAACCCTCTGAGCTACTGCCCGGCCCCTGAAAAAAAAAATTTTTAGAAATACTTAGTGCTGAAAGATTGAATGCTTCCCTCAAAGGTTAAGAAGAAGGCAAGGATGTACACTCTCATAACTTGTATCCAGCATAATAACTGGAAATTGTAGTCACTGCATTAGACAACAGAAGGAATAAAAGATCTGCAGATTAGAAAGAAATATATGTTAGAAATATATGTTAGAAAAATATATTAGAAAGAAAATGTTTATATTTTCAAATGGCATAATTGTCAAGGTAGGAAATCTAAGGGAATATCTTTTTGCACTCCTAGAACTCATAGTAGTTCAGCAAAGTCGCATGATGCATGTTCAACACAGAATAATCAATTCCATCTTTATGTTCTAACCATAAATATGCAGAAGTAGAAATTAAAAAACACAATAACATCAGCAGGCACACCAAAGGAAATGAAAATATACACTTAACAAAATTTGTATAGCATCTGTATGCTAAAAATAGCAAAATGTTAACAAAACAATTTTTAAAGGACCCAAATAAGTCTCGAGACATCTTGTGCTCATGGATTAGAACATTCAATATAGCAAAAATGCCAATTCTATCCAAACTGATTTATAGGTTTAATACATTTCCTATAAAAATCCATGCAAGGTTTTTCTGTAGACTTGGGCAAGCTCATTCTGCAATTCATACAAAAGGTACAAATCCTAGAGTAGCAAAACCAATTTAGAGTGAGAAAAGCAAAATGGGAGCAATCACTCTTTCTACCTAATATTTAAAGTTTATAGCTACAGCAATCAACACTGTGTGGCATTCGCAGAGGGAGAGAAATACAAATCAATGGAGCTAAATAGAGAACTCAGAACCAAACCACCTAAACATATCCAATTGATTCTTTTTAAAAAGTTACCAACAATGTTTCCATGGGGAAAGGATAAGCTTTTCATTCTTTTTCAGAAAGAGAGAGAGAGGAAAGGGGGGAGGACTAGATCAGTTCTGATATATGTGATGTCATATATATGGAGTCAAACTTGGAACCTCACACTAGTCCTGTGCACTACCACTAAACTAACTCCATAGCAGTGTTTTACTTTTCAAACAACAGTGCAGAAGTTATTGGACATTCATAGGGATCAAAAGACTCTCAGTAAACCCCATACTTGATATAAAAGTCAATCAAAACACACCCCTAAGGTATCATAGGTATCAAGAAGAAACAACAGCCAGTACCTGGTGAAGAATCTGTCTTCATAGAGGATAGGAAAAAAAAATGTCAGTCACTGTATGTTGGCATGGGGTCAGCAAAGAAAACAAAGCAGGGTGAAGCAATGCTTTATTTATAAAGAGAAGAGAAAGAGCAAGAGAAACTCCAATAGTGAGTATCAGGCCCTCCTGGAAGACAAAGGACAATTACCCTGTGTGTCTATACCTACCCCTAGTTCCCTGTAGAGAACAGAGTGGTGAGTTGACTAGGGGCCATCTGATGCACATGTTTAAGAAGAAAAAGGGAGTCACTCACATTGGGTTTGATACAGTAACAGCTATTCCTACATGAGGTCATGATATCTGCCCAGGCCGTGAAGGTTTCTTATCTCTTGATAAAGAAATGTTATAGGCCCAAGGCTTTGACTGTGCAAGTGTGGAGGTGGGCATAAGAGTATGCAGAGCTGTTTTCCCACCAATGGACTGACAAATAAAACATACTGAAAAAAAATTTTTGTTTATTATTTTGTTTTCTTTTTTTGGCTTTCACTTTAGAAATTTTTTATTTATAAAAAGAAACACTGACAAAAACCATAGGATAAGAGGGATATAACTCCACTCAATTCCCACTATCAGAACCCCATATCCCATTCCTTCCCTTGATAGCTTTCCTATTCTTTATCCCTCTGGGAGAATGGACCCATGGTCATTCTGAAGTGCAGAAGGTGGAAGGTCTGGCTTCTGTGATTTCTTTCCTGCTGAACATGGACATTTATAGGTTGATCCATACTCCCAGCTTGTCTCACTCTTTCCCTAGTGGAGCTGAGCTCTGGAGAAGTGGGGCTCAAGGACACATTTATTGGGCATTACGCCAGCTCCCCTGCATTGCTTGATGCTGTAGTCTATTTACATAATCATTGTTTTACCTGAGACCTGCCCTGCCTGCAGGGTATTGGTTAATCCCACTGGTTAGAACCTTTGCAACAGCTGCTATGAAAGCTTTCTACCTTCCCAGAGTGCCTTGTTTTCTCCACCCCCTTTCCTAGCCAATCCCATTCCCAGCTTGCCACTTCCGTTTTTACCCTATAAGCCCGCAGCCATTTCTGGTTTACTCTTTCTCTTCTGAGTCCCGACCTGGAGAAGACCTGGAGAAGGGCTGGCATGCATAGCAGGAGGCGGCCAGTTTGCTAGCTCCAAGTGGCCTAAACCCGCTGTGCTCACACCCAACTCTGGGGCATCCGCATCAATAAAGAATTGTATTACCATGCCGCCACGAGTTCCTTGTCTCTCTCTCCGGCGAAGCTATCCCAGCACACATTGGTGGAGTCATCTGCCCAGGGAAGTCCAGTTGGCATCATATCAGCATCTAGAGCCTGGTGACTGAAAGAAAGGTGCATTGTATTTATTTAATGTGAAATATATAGAGGCCAGGGAGGAGGCTGGGGGTGGAGATTTGGGGTCTTGGTGTATGATGGTGACAAAGAAACCTAAGTTGGGAGTGAGAATATTTTGCAGACACCTATCATGAGATAAGAAATATACCCATGTCAATAACTGTACTGTACACTATTAAGCCCCCTCAATAAAATGAGAGAGATATAACACAGAGAGAAAGAGACGAGAGAGAGAGAATGCCAGAACACCACTCTAGTGCATATATTCCAGGAATCTTGGGTATTCAAGTCCTATGTTTTACCAGTTGAGATATTTCCCCTGTCTGTAAAAACATTTTTGTAAAATACACAAGTTTTTGAACTAAGCAAAAAAAGACTAGACGTGAAAGCAAAAAATATGATCCATTAAAGAAAAAAAAAAGGATCATTCTTTATCAAAACAAAAAAAATTTACTCTGCACAGGGTTCTGACTAACAGTAGAGTCAATAAGATGCAGCTGGAGGAAAACATTTGCATACCACACATTTGACTAAGGACAAGTATCTTGAATACACAAATATCTCTTATAACTTATGGTTAAAAATCCTATTAGAAAATGAGCAAAGGACATGAGAAGATATTTCAATGAGTTGGATACGAAGATGGTAAATAAGCACAGAAAATTATTAACCATTAGAGAAATATAAGTAAATCTACATTGAAATAGCACTATGTCCCTATTAGAATAGCTAAGTAGTAGCAATCAAATACAGGCAAGAATGCATAAAATTAGGTTATTCATAGAGTATTGAAATACAACATGATCTACTCTGAAAATAAACTCTTCAACGTATTGTAGAGTTTCCATATGACCTCATGCTATGCAAACGAGCAAAAGATGGCTCCATTTGTGCAGCCTGTTGCTCTGGGTCCCCTGCCCCCCTGGCCACTGATAGGAGGGTAAGAGTAACCCCTGGGGAGTCCCAGGGTAACTATGCATGTAGGGAGCAATGAGCACAGAGAGAATCATAGACACATTCAGCTTCGGGAGAGGCCTTAGAAAGGTGGGTGACTCATTTATTGAAAAAGAAATCAAGTACATGTACCCATTACCCTGGGAGAAAGTCAAGGTAATCATTAACCCAAACACAAAGCAACACAAGGTATAGTCACATTTTGACCTGCAAATTATTTGATCACAAGTGGAAAGTTACCATATAAGGTTTGATCATGAGTTTCACAATGCATATTTCCTTGGGAGTAAATTACAGACACCTCAGGGAGAAGGGGGGGGTAGTTGAGCAAGAATGTATGTAGTAGCTTTCAAGTTAGGCCAAACACAATGTACAGTAATTCATGGTCTTTATTTTAAGGGGAGAGGAGGGGCATGTGCACTAAAGTAGCACCCATTTCGGAGAAGCCATCCATCATTAGTTCAGGTGGTCCAGAGAACCTGCCCTTGTCTCAACCCGAAGGGAGAGTTGGGGGTCAACTTGCTTGGACCTCATGGAAACAACGACCTGGACTCTCTGGGACAGTGGGTTCCATCCTCCAACACATTTGCTTTTTTAAACCAGTTTATTTGGGGTTTAATAGTTTATCGTACAGTTGTTGGCACATGGGCACAATTTCTTATCTCATCATAATAGGAGTCTGATTTCATTATAATAGCCCCATGGTGTGTATTTTCTCAAAACAAACCATAATCCATTAGAACAAAAGCTTGTTGCTATTTCAAATTTTACACATTCAAAAAAAAAAAACCCAAAATTTACTCATTCAACTGTTTTAAATAGAAACAAACACAAAAATGAAATCCTTGGGCTGGGGAGATAGCATAATGGTTATGCAAAATATTTAAATTCCTGAGGCGCTGAGGTCCCAGGTTCAATCCCCAGCACTATCATAAGCCAGAACTGAGCAGTGCGCTAGCCTGGCACATATCCTTGTATGTGTGTGTGTCTAATAAATTATTTAAAAAACTAAAAAACACATAATTTAAGCCATTTAAAACCTTATGTGCATGCCCAACAAAATTGCACTCAATATCTACAAAACATAGGTAAGAATTTCATTTTGTCATTTTATTGAGGGTTTGATGCTTTATAATAAGGTTGTTGACACAGGGGTACAATTTCTCATTCTCAACTCCCCCTCCATCTCCTGACCATGATATATGCCTACTGAACACTCACACCTCCAACTTACCATTTTCACCATCATACTACAGCACCCCAAAGCCCTCTCCACACCCTCCTTTCCCCTCCTTATCCGAAATCCTTTTTTTTTTTTTTTTTAAATTCTTTATTGGGGTGTTAATGGTTTACAGTTGACAGCAAAACACGATAGTTTTTACATGCTGAACATTCTTCAGTTTTCCACATAGCAACACAGCCCCCAGTAGGTCCTCCTCTGCCATCACTTTCTGAGAAGTCCTTTGCTTTGATGCAATACACCATGCTCAGCCCAAGCTTTACTTTGTGTTTTCCCTTTTTGTCCTTGTTTCTTACATCCCACCTACAAGTGAAATCATCCAGTATTTTTCCTTCTGTCCTTGGCTGATCTCACTTAACGTGGATTCTTCAGCTTCCATCCAAGGCGAGGCAAAGATGACTTTAGTTTCTTTAAATTTATTTATTTATTTATTTACAAAATGGAAACACTAATAAGACCATAGGATAAGAGGGGTACAGTTCCCACAACCAGATCTCTGTATCCCATCCCCTCCCCTGTTAGCTTTCCTTCATAGTTTATGACAGTTGAGTAATAGTCAATCATGTTCTCACACCTCTATTATCTTTCAGAGAGTACCCATCCATCAAGCTGGGCACAATGATTATGCAAAATACTTTCATGTCTGAGGCTCTGAGGTCCCAGGTTTAATCCCAGCACCACCATAAACCAGAACTGAGCAGTGCTCGGGTCTTTCTCTGTGTGTCTTTTTATATTATCTCTCATTAAAAACTAAGAAAATGAGAGTATCTACCCATCAAGAGTGACTTAAAATTTTAAAGATGAAGGCTGTATATAGAGAAAGTTTGACAGTAACATGGGGGAAGGAATCAAGGTAGTAAAAACCTAGAGTATTTTATCTCATCAAGGAAGCACTTGTAAACAGAGGAACAAAAGCCTAATAACAAAGATTTCAAGGAAAGCTTTCAAAAAATATCTTTGAAGGTATCTTTCAAAACACAAGTAGAATCTGGTATATTGCACCAAAGTAAAAGACTCTGGGGTGGGTGGGGGAGAGAGTACAGGCCCTAGAAAAGGATGACAGAGGACCTAGTGGTGGTTGTATTGTTATGTGGAAAACTAAGAAATGTTATGCATGTACAAACTATTGTATTTACTGTTGACTATAAAATATTAATCAAAAAAGAAAGGTATCTCAAAAAATGTAAGTTACTAAATTATAAAAATAATTTTAAAAATAAGTTAATGTCTCCTTTTTAAAAGAAATTAAAAAAAAAAAGAATTTCCCTCTGGGAACCCAATTAAGATGTGCTCACCAAGCAAAACTAATATGCCTTCTGTATGAAATTCACACAGTGGTGTTCAATATGTCAGTTTCAGGAGACTTAAATCTACAAGCAGATGGTGCTCCCATAACGCCTGTCATTTCTGGACAGAATCAAATAGGAAGTAGAAATGAGAGGGAAAGAGAGTGAGAAAGAACACTTTGGCACACAGCTGCCACTTACTACTACTCCAGTAGGCCTAAAATAAAGCAATGAAAACTGCAGCTTAGTTTTCTCTTTTTTAAAAATTCTGATTTATAAAAAGGAAACACTGACAAAAACCATAGGATAAGAGGAGTACAGATCCACACCATTTCCACCCCCAGAACTCCATATCCCATCCCCTCCCCTGATAGCTTTCTTATTCTTTATCTCTCTGAGAGTATGGGCCCAGGGTCTCTATGAGGTGCAGAAGGTGGAAGGTCTGGCTTCTGTAATGGCTTCCCCACTGAACATTGGTTTTGGCAGGTCGATCCATAATCTCATCCTGTCTCTCTCATTCCCTAGTGGGGTAGGGCTCTGGGGAATCTGTGCTCCAGGACACATTGGTGGTGATGTCCTTCCAGGGAAGTCCAGTTGGCATCATGCTAGCATCTGGAACCTGGTGGCTAAAAAAAGAGTTAACATATAAAGCCAAACAAATTGTTGACTAATAATGAACCTAAAGGTTGGAATAATTCAGATGAAAAGTTGGGGGGGGGGTGTCTCCATTTTGTAGATAGTTAGTAGTCCTATTTTAGTTATATTTCAAAGAGCCCATGACTATACTAGTTTCCTCTCTCTCTCTCTATCTCTCTCTCTCTCTCTCTCTCTCCTGAACAAAGCTTAGTTTTCTATGCCCTTGTTGAAACAGCAATATCTCTCAACCAATTAAATACTCACATAAAAGGTAGTAAGGTTGCTCATTCCAGAGAGGTAAAGCATGAAGATAACTAAGGAGGAAATAGGAGAAATTTTCACTTATGAGAAACATGGCTGTCACAATTGGCGACATGGGAATGAGGAAGAAAATTAGTCTATGCACTATACCCCAAAGCTTAGACCTAGTGATGTCAGCAAGGTTTTGGAAACAGAAGAAATGGGCTTAGGTAGTGACAAACTTTTCAAGAGCCAGATATCCCTGCCTACCATCCTGCCCCCACTTCTGGTTTTGGAAGTAGAAACCTGCCAATCATTCCATGATGGGCATGAGAAGGGTGCAGAATCCCAAAGCTTCTGGGGCCACACAGTAAAAACACACAGTACCACATTTCCCTCCAGGCCTCCTGAAAAAGATTGTCTATAGGAGTGCTCTGAGAAATCTCCACTTCACAAGCTCCTCCAGAAATTCTAATCTGACACCTAGTCACACAAAAGCTTTTGGACATCCTCAGGCCAGTAATACTTTCAGAATCCTTCTATCTCTAAAAATCCAGGACTATAGTACTTCACCTCAATATAGAATCTAGACCTGGAAGAAGTAGCTTTAGGGACCAGGTGGTTGTATACCTGGTTGAGCACACATGTTACAATGTGCAAGGACATGGGTTTGAAACCCCAGTCTCTCCCTGCAGGGGGAATGCTTTGGTGAAGCAGGGCTGCACGTGTCTGCCATTTCCCATCTCCATCTCCCCATTCCCTCTGGATTTCTGGCTGTCTCTCACCAAAAAATAAAGAAAAAATTTAAAAAAAAATTTTTTAAATTTTTTTGCTTTACCAGACCAAGGAAAAAGAAACAAATTCCTCCAACAGGCCCAGAGGGTTTTTTTTGTTTGTTTTTGTTTTTGTTTTTATTTTGCAAAGGGAAGCAAAAATAGCATGTCAGGAATTGCCCAGAAGTTCTGTTTTGGGGTATACACCTAAGAATTAATAATTAAGCAGAGATGGTGAACTAGCTTGCTTGGAAAGTGCACTGCTTTACCCACTTTGCATGTACGTGTGTCCCAAATTCCAGCCCAGACCCCATGTCATTGAAGGTGGTTTCAGTGCTGTGGTCTCTTTTACTATCTCTCTGTCTCACTATCTAAAAAGAAAAGAATGAGTGACAGTTCACATGTGTTGAGTCTTTTCTGCATCAAAAACTCTGCTAAGCACTTTATGTTACTTCCTTATTGCAATATCTACCATGTGAGGTAGCTATTCTTTTTTTTAAAACTTTTCTTTTTTTAATATTTATTTTATTTATTCATTTCTTTTTGTTGCCATTGTTGTTTTATTGTTGTAGTTATTGTTGTTGTTATTGATGTTGTCGTTGCTGGATAAGACAGAGAGAAATGGTGAGAGGAGGTGAAAAAAGAGGGGAGAGAAAGATAGACACCTGCAGACCTACTTCACTGCCTGTGAAGCGACTCCCCTGTAGGTGGGAAGCCCTGGGCTCCATCCGGGATCCTTATGCCACTCCATTAACATTTTGTGCCACGTGCGCTTAACCCGCTGCACTACTGCCCTACTCCCTGAAGTAGTTATTCTTATTGACCTATTTTATAGAATAAAAAGTCAAGACTCAGAAAAAAAGAAATCCTCTATTCCAAATGTCGTGCAGCTGCTAATACCATGCTAGACCTGGATTTATATCATTCAGGTAATTGAAAAAGGGGGGACACTTTGACAAAAGTTGTTTGGACTCATTAAAAGTGAAAGAGTCGGTACTCGTTGTGTTGATAAGGTTGGGATCGGCAGATGTAATATCATTTGGTATGAATTGAGAGAAGCATGCAGGAAAGTGAGACCCACTCTAGAGGTTCCAGGACTGGGGAAATACAGGCTCTATAGAGGAATCAGAAGGTTCCTGCTGTCTTAGGGTTTAAGAAGAGAAGAAATAGTTATTGCTGTAATCACATTATTTGGCAATTGGGTTAACTATGAAAAATCCCTTTGTTAGGATTTGCTGTATCATGCACATCACCATAATTTATGTCCTTTGACATTATTTGTATATAGCTGTGTCTTATAGAGTAATGCCAATGGTAGTTTCTGTTCTCCCTGGTCTAAGCTTTTAAGAGAGTCAACATATCAAAGACTCAGCCTATGGTCTGTGCATTTGAAACATCAATCAGTTTTCCCCTCTCATATTAATTAGTGATTTACATGACTACAAATTAATAGGAGTGTACATAAACACCATTCCCACCACCAAAAGACTGTGTCCCACCCCACCCCCACCCCATGAAGGCGAACATCCACCCTTACCTTCAACCCAGGGTTTTTACTTTGGTGCCCTACTCCAAACTCAATAAAATCCTGCTTTGAGTTTCCCTCTCTGCTATTCTTTCTCAACTTCTGTTTATGAGTGGGATCATCCCATACTCATCTTTTTCTTTCTGACTTAGCTCCTTAACATAATTCCTTCTAGCTCCGTCCAAGATGGGTCAGAGAAAGTGGGTTCATTGTTCTTAATAGCAGCATAGTATTCCATTGTGTGTATATACCACAGCTTTCTCAGCCACTCATCTGTTGTTGGGCACCTGGGTTGCTTCCAGGTTTTGGCTATTACAAATTGTGCTTCTATGAACATAGGCCTACCCCCTCGGTATGCTTCATTTCAGACTGTGTCCAGAGATATCAGGTATGGAATGTCAACCCTTCAGCCTCATTACTCAGGTGAGACCTTTTCTTTTATAGGATTCTCTAATTCCATTACACATGGTTCACTTCCCAACAAAGTCCCAAAACCTAGATATAGGCCAGGTTCTATGAGATAGGGTATATGTTCACATGTATCCATAAATTAGGGCAAAATATATACCTGAAAGCAAAACTACACAATAGTCTTCAGTGAGTCAGTATAAAGTTCATAATGAAATAGTATCTACCTAGATTTAGATACCCGCCCCCTCACTTATTTCCTATTATACGTCCCTCATTCACTCCCAAGCTATCCTTATCAAAGCAAGGACTGCAAAAGCTGAATAAGGGCAAGAGACTGGCATCCTTTAACAACGACTCTTCAGTCACTATCAGGCCACCCCATCAGCTGGGCCCTATTGGGGGAGTCCTGAGATTCCCAAACAGACATGATGGGCCTAGACCTAGAATAAATCCCTCTCTCCATTATTACCGGTCATCTATATCAGGAACAACAAAACAGACCCCTTTGTAGACCCCCATAGGACCTTGTCATCAACTTGGATCAACAATGGTAGAGAATGTTCCATCCTCTGAAGGGAGGATGGACAACATCCTCTATGCTACACCTGAGGAAGATGGGTCTTGATATTGGGGAAGCTTGGAATGTTCCTACTCATGACCACAGAATGTGAGCTCAGATCTACAGGGATGCAGAGGTCACATAGGCTCCTAAGCTGAATATGGGCCCCAGATCTGATTGATGGGGTTTACAGTCAATAATATTTATACATCTTTCCCATATTTGGGAGCTACTCTCTTCCCTAATCCAGCTTTCTGGTCCTTTCTCCAGCCATGACATCATCACCCCAGACAATAACTAGGATCTATCTGCATATCAGATTTCAGGTTCAGGGGAAAAAAAACTAATATAGCCACAGGCCCTTTGGAATATGACTAAAATATGTTGCTAGGTATCTACAAAATGGAGACCCTCCCCCAACTCTTCATCTGTACTACTCCAGCCTTTAGGTTGTTTATGTATTTTTATTCCCAGGGGTTGACTGTTCCTATTGTCTTTCATTGGATGAGTGTAAAATGACAGGAAATGTTCTGGGTATATGGTATAATGGTTATGCAAAAAGACTTTCATGCCCTGGGCTCTGATGTCCCAGGTTAGTCTAATCCTTTGCATCATCATAAACCAGAGCTGAACAATGCTCTGGTGAAAAGGGAAAAAAAGGAGGAGGAGGAGGAGGAGAAAACCAGGATGTGGCTCAGTTGGTAGCATAGAACTCACATACCTGAGGCTCTTGTTTCATTCACCAGAGTTACATGTGTTAGTTATGCTCTTACCTCTACTTCTCTGAATTTCTTTCACCTCATGTGACTTTAATAATAATAATATGTTTTTTTAAAAGTCATTTTAAGTGGGTCTGGGAGGTGTTTCAGTGTATAAAGTGCTGAACTCTCAAGCATGAGGTCCTGAGTTCAATCCCCAGCAGCACATGTGCCAATGTACCAGAGTGATCTCTCTCTCTCTCTCTCTCATTAATAAATAAATAAAACATTTTAAAAAGTAATTTTCAAACATGGTAGTGTTTTCCTCTCCAATAACTTTATTGGAGAGAGGAACAATTATCTCAAGACAGCTGTTGTCACATGAGTACAGTTTATCACCCAGTAAGGAGTGTCTGTGCATTACACCCACTATTAACTGATGCCTTCCTCTACTATCATTCACTAGTACCCCAATGCTTTTGTCCCTCCCACCCCCCCTTTAGAATTCATGACACTCCTGCACTAGACCACAGGTAGTCTAATATTCATTCTATATTTTCCTTTTTAAAATATTTTTAAATATTTATTTATTTCCTTTTGTTGCCCTTGTTGTTTTATTGTTGTTGTTGTTGTTATTAATGTCATTGTTGGATAGGACAGAGAGAAAATAATAGTCTAGAATAAAGCAAATAAACAATGATGTTAATGTCACATATTTGAGAAGAAATGCAAACATTAGAGTGAGGAAGGATAGTATAACTCCTATTTAAATTGGAAATTCAAAGGACTGGGCACCTGTTTAAGTGCACATAATATGAAGCATTAGGATCCGTGTAAGGATCCAGGTTCAAACCCCCACTCCCCAGCTGCAGGAGGAAGCTTCATAAGTAGTGAAGCAGGTCTGCAGATGTTTGTCTCTCTCCCTTTCTATCTACCCCTCTGTTCTCAATTTCTCTCTGTCCTATCAAACAAAATAAAATGGAAAAATGACCACTAAGAGCAGTGGATTCTTAGTCCCAGAAATGAGCCCCAGCAACAACCCTTGTGGAAAAAAATGGAAATTCATAAGACAGTTTTTTTTCTTAACAAATATTTATTTCATATATCTAATCATAGAATATGACTAGAAAATATAAGCACAGTAGCAAACTAACAAACACAGTACTCAGGCCATGCTTTCTAAACAGTACCTCAAATTATAAGTAATCAAAGTTTATTGAAGAAATGGCAAATATCATATCTGTGATAAAGACTAAACAAGATGACACCAGAAATAGAGGAACTCAGCTTCCTGGTGACACCAAAAATCAATAAAGCCAATAAGTGATATTAAGACTTCATAACAAAAGGTAAAGAAGCCAATATGAGATTCAAGTCAAAGATATGATAATATGATTACTAAAATTAATAACTGAAATTTCACAATATGTAAAATATTTAAATATATTAATTCATCATTGTATTAAAACAAAATGAATTTAATGCACCATCTTTGGGGATACTAAGGTGCTGATTCATTATTTCATAAACAAATTGAAAAAACAAGTTTACTCAGAACATTTTGAATTAACTATTAATGGTGGAATTTGTATTTGCAATAATGCCAATTAATAAAAGAATTGACAGAATTAAACACTACAATTTTATGATTTCTAGTGAAATGATGGACTTGTGAAATAGTGTCAGTCGCTGCTAAAATTACACCAGGAAAATAAAACATGACATTTTATAAAGTATAAATCAATCTAACTAATCCTGATCTCACTCACCAATGATAATATCATAAAAAAGAGAAAAAATACATACCTCCTGGTATACTACTACACAGAAACATCTGTGGTGCATACTTAGCAAGAGTCAAACTTGAATCCATTATCTCCTTTACAAAGAGTTCATATAGTCACCAATGTGTCCTGGAACCTCACTTCCCCAAAGCCCTACCCTACTAGGGAAAGATAGAAACAGACTGGGAGTGTGGCTCAACCTATCAATGCCCATGTCCAGCAAAGAAGCAATTACAGAAGCCAGACCTCCCACTTTCGCACCCCATAAAGATCCATATTCCTAGAGGGATAAAAAATAGGGATGCTTCCAATGGAGGGGTTGGGATATGGAACTCTGGTGGTGGGAAATGCATGTAATTATACCCCTCTGGTTCTACAATCTTGTTAATAATTATTAAATCACTCATTAAAAGATTTTGAAAAAAGAAAGGAACATGTATAAATACCCTAAAATAATGCAATTGGGAAAATGTGACTCTCTGTAGATAAAATAAGTATGTTCCTACAAAATAAACAGTAAAGGAAAAAGTGGGAAATGTTAAAAGAAATTTAAGATTCATATTTTTATGTAGAATAACCTTGGGAACCTAAATAGGAATATTCCCACATATCCTGCAAAAAATCAAAACAGTCTATAGATTTTATAAGCTATATAGTCATATTTAAAAGAATAAAATCAAATATAAGTGATGCCTGCAATGTAACTTGCAGATAGAGAACTTCAGCAACTTCAGATTACCTATAAGTAAGCAACTGCCCAAATTCAGCACATCCCCATTTGAAACTCAAGTATGAAGGAAGAGTTAGAAATAAACTTTAGAGAGTGTACATAAATGAACAAAGAGGAATGGGGATCCTAGCAGTAAGATAACACAGATAAAATCACACAAAGAAATATAAAATGTGATCCACAGTTAAAAAAAAAAAAAGAGAGAGAGAGAGAGAGAGAGAATATGTCAGAGATCTGGCAGATCAAAGCACTATCCATTGGGAAATCTTAGAGAAGAGAATTAAAATTTCATAGGATGAGCAATTGCTTCTGGGAAGGTGAAGTGAATGTACTTTTCTGTCTTTCTACTAAATACAACTAGAAGTCCTGACAACATATATAGAACAAAGAATAATCTGAAAGGCAGAAAGAAGACAGCAGACGGGTCAGGAACTTGGGATCCAGAGAATTAAATGTGGTAAGTTTGTAGGGTTTTCTTTTGGCCTCATATAGGGTTGTAGTTAAAGAAAGCAGCATCTAGAAATGCCAGATGATAGAAACAACAACAAAAAGTCACTCTCAAGGCAAGAACAAGTAAATGGGCAATCTAGCAAACCAGAGAACATTTAAAGAACCTTTCTTATAAGTCAATCTAAGTATCATCCAAAAACTGTGTCTCCCAGCCCCAAGCCAGAAAGACCTCAGTTGAAATTTTATGTTTTCAAACTTCAGGTTTTGATGAGGTATGACCTCCACAATTCTTTGTGGAATGAATGCACTGTGGTGGACCAGACAACATGGGGGAGAGACTAATGGGTCTCATTCCCCCCACAATAGGATTACAGCATCTGCTGTCATAGTACCTTCAAAGAAGATGAAATAGAGATCAAGACTTTCATCTATACTGAGTAGCAATGATCCCACTCCACTTTCCCCTCAGTATTAGTAGAAGTCATGTTTATACTTTCACTTCCTGCCTGACAGTAAGATGTATGTACAATTTTTCTGTACTGAGGTAGTACCAGGAAAATATCTAATAGTAGTGTCCTGATTTTAACCATCACTGAAGTGATAAAGGAGTCCTCCCACTTTGTGGTAACTATATAAACTAACTATGAAGGACTAACTAGGCACTTCTATGCCATTCAATCTAGGAGGTAGAAATTGAGACGTACTGGGGAGCAAGAACTCCCACTGTCATTGAATATGAAAAAGAAGACTTTTCTGGGGTTCCCGGAAGATGGCGGACTGAGAAGCTGCTAGTGGCTTGAGCTCTGACCACATCTTCTGGAAACGAAATGAAAACAAGATTGGAGGAAAGGAATGGCAGTATTAAGGAAACAACAGTTGAGACCCCCCAAGGAAAATACGGATTATCTTGAGGCAATTAGAGAACTGAAAGCTGAAATAGCTATAATGAAGAAAGAAGCTGAGGCAAGGGAAAGAAGACTAACAGAAGCAAAAAACAGAATTAGTCAGACAGAGGATGAGTTAGAGAAAACGAAGAAAGGGGTGAAAGAGTTTAAAAAGAGATTGAGAGACACTGAAAACAATAACAGAGACATATGGGATGATCTCAAAAGAAGTAACATTCGCATAATTGGCCTGCCAGAGGAAGAAAGAGAGGAAGGGGAAGCAAACATTCTAGAGGAAATAATAGAAGAAAAGTTCTCAGACCTGAATAACAGAAAGGACATCAAGATTCAAGAGGCCCAGAGAGTACCAAACAGAATCAACCCAGACCTGAAGACACCAAGACACATCATAGTCACAATGAGAAGAAGTAAGAATAAAGAAAGGATCCTAAAGGCTGCAAGAGAGAAACAAAAAGTCACATACAAAAGAAAACCCATAAGATTATCTGCAGACTTCTCCACTCAAACTCTAAAATCCAGAAGGGAATGGCAAGATATCTATCGAGCCCTGAATGAAAAAGGGTTTCAACCAAGGATAATATATCCTGCTAGACTTTCATTCAAACTAGATGGAGGGATCAAAACCTTCTTAGACAAACAACATTTCAAGGAGGCAACCATCACCAAACCGGCCCTGAAAGAGGTTCTAAAAGACTTCTTATAAACAAGAACATCACCACAATACTGGCAATATATCAGAGCAAACAAAAAAATTTGTTTTGAACAATGGCACTACAATACATTAAATCCATAATATCAATAAATGTCAATGGCTTAAACTCACCCATCAAAAGGCACAGAGTTGGGGGATGGATCAAAAAACATAACCCAACCATATGCTGCTTGCAAGAATCCCATCTGTCACAACAAGATAAACACAGACTTAAAGTGAAAGGATGGAAAACTATCATACAGGCTAACAGACCACAAAAAAGGGCAGGAACAGCCATTCTCATCTCAGACACGATAGATTTTAAATTAAATAAAGTAATAAAATATAGGCAAGGACATTACATAATGATTAGAGAATCAATCAGCCAAGAAGACTTAACAATCATTAACATCTATGCACCCAATGAGGGACCATCTAAATACGTCAAGCACTTACTGAAAGAATTTCAAAAATACATCAATAGTAATACAGTAATAGTGGGAGACTTCAATACCCCAGTCTCACACTTAGACAGATCAACAAAGCAGAAAACCAACAAAGATACAAGAGAATTGAATGAAGAGATTGACAGACTAGACCTCTTGGACATTTTCAGAGTCCTTCACCCCAAAAAACTGGAATACACCTTCTTTTCAAATCCACATAACACATACACAAAGAGAGCATCAATAAATTCAAGAACATTGAAATCATCCCAAGTATCTTTTCAGACCACAGTGGAGTAAAACTAACATTTAACAACAAACAGAAAATTATTAAAAGTCACAGAATTTGGAAACTAAACAACATACTCCTTAAGAACCACTGGGTCAGAGATTCACTCAAGAAAGAAATTCAATGTTCCTGGAAACAAATGAAAATGAAGACACAAACTATCAAAATATTTGGGACACAGCTAAAGCAGTACTGAGAGGGAAACTTATAGCCATACAATCAAATATTAAACACCAAGAAGAAGCTCAAATGAACGACCTTACTGCACACCTCAAGGAATTAGAGGAAGAGGAACAAAGGAACCCTAAAGCATCCAGAAGGACAGAAATCACTAAAGTTAGAGCAGAAATAAACAACATCGAAAATAAAAGAACCATACAAAAGATCAATGAAGCCAAATGTTGGTTCTTTGAAAGATTAAACAAAATTGACAAACCCCTAGCCAGACTCACCAAACAAAAAAGAGAGAAGACTCAAATTAATAGAATTGTAAACGATGCAGGAGATATCACAACTGACACCACAGAAATCCAGAGAATCCTGCGAAACTTCTATAAAGAACTATACGCCACCAAGCTAGAGAATCTGGAAGAAATGGAACAATTCCTAGAAGCATATGCCCTTCCAAAACTGAACCAAGAAGAACTACAAAATCTAAATGTGCCAATCCCAGACAAAGAAATTGAAACCGATATTAAGAACCTCCCCAACAACAAAAGTCCTGGACCAGATGGCTTCACAAACGAATTCTACAAAACTTTCAGGAAACAGTTAGTACCCATACTTCTTAAGCTTTTCCATAAGATTGAAGAAACAGGAATACTCCCTTCCACCTTCTATGAAGCCAACATCACCCTGATACCAAAATCTGATAGGGACAGAACAAAAAAGGAAAACTACAGACCAATATCTCTGATGAACATAGATGCCAAAATATTAAACAAGATCTTGGCCAACCGGATACAACAACATATCAAAAAGATTGTCCATCACGACCAAGTGGGATTCATCCCAGGAATGCAAGGCTGATTCAACATCCGAAAAAGAAGACTTTCCCTTCCTGCCAACAGAAGAAAACATGGATTTCTGTTATAATATAGCAGCAATAAATGGATTTACTAGAGGGAAAATTCTAAACTAATGTTTAAATAGGATTCAAACTCTAAATAATGTATAAAATGTTTATTAGCATATACATTTGTATATTTTGGAGGCCATTAGAGTCTCATATATGTGGGTTCTCTTTGCTCCTGAGTCAGCTTTTGTCATTATTTTTATTTCAGAGACAGAGAGAAGAATAAAAGTCATCACATCATAAGAGCTTCCCCAGTGCTATGGCACACCCATATGGTGCCAGCATTCAAATCCTGATTCCACATGTGGCAAAGTACATGCCCTTTCAGGTGAGCTGTCATTTTCCCCTTCCCAATGTTAATGTTTTAATACAAAAATTCACCAGTCGTACTAGGAATCAGGAGTATCTCGAATTGAATAAGAGAAGATCATCAAAAGATACCAAAACTAATAGTCTGCAGTGAGTCAATATATGCAGCAAGTAAGTAGAAAGACATAAAAAGACACCATAAAGATCCTAATGAAATAGAGTCTACTGAGACTTCGATACCCTCCTCACCTACTTCCTATTACACTTCCGTCATGCACTCCAAAGCTAACCTTATTAAAGTAGCGACTGCAAAAGTTGAATAAGGGCAAGTGACTGGCATACTTTAATGATGTTTCATTAGTCACTACCAGGCCATCCCATCTGCAGGGGCACTAGTCAGGAAGACCTGAGATTCCCAAATAGACATGATGGGCCTAGACCTCAAACAAATCCCTCTCTCCATTGTTACCAGTCATTTCTATGAGGAGCAACACAATAGACCCCTTTGTGGGCCCCCATAGGGCCTTGCCCTCAACATGGATCAACAACGATAGAGGATGTTCCATCTTCTGAAGGGAGGCTGGACAACATACTCTATACTCCATCTGAAGAAGATGGGTCCTGATATTGGAGCTGCTTGAAAAGTTCCTATTAATTACCACAGAATGTGAGCTCAGATCTACAGGGATGCAGAGGCCACATAGGCTCCTAAGCTAATTATTGGCCCCCAGGTGACACAAAATCGATGGGGTTTACAGTCAACAATATTAATACACCTTTCCCATATTTGGGAGCTACTCTCTTTCCTGATCCAGCTTTCTGGTCCTTTTTCCAGCCATGACATCATCTCCCCAGACAATAACTTGGGCCCACCTGCATATCAGATTTCAGGCTCAGGGGAAAAAAACAAACTAGTATAGTCATGGGCCCTTTGGAATATAACTAAAATATGCCTACTATCTATATACAGAATGGAAACTCCCCAACTCTTCATCTCCACTACTCCAGCCTATAGGTTCATGATTAGTCAAAAACGTGTTTGGATTTATATGTTAATTCTCTTTTCAGCCACCAGGCTCCAGATATTAGCATGATGCCGACCAGACTTCCCTGGACAGACAACCCCACCAATGTGTCCTGGAGCCCCGCTTCCCCTAGCCTCTCCCCACTAGGGAAAGAGAGAGGCAGGCTGGGAGTATGGATCGACCTGTTAAAGCCCATGTTCAGCGGGGAAGCAATTACAGAAGCCAGACTTTCTACCTTCTGCATCCCACAATGACCTTGGGTCTATACTCCCAGAGGGATAAGAATAGGAAATAAATCAGGAGAGGGGGTGGGATATGGATTTCTGATGTGGGAATTGTGTGGAGTTGTACCCCTCTTAATACTATGGTTTTGTCAATGTTTCCTTTTTATAAATAAAAAAAGAAAATTTTAAAAAGGCATAAATCTGTCAATTAAGAAAACTAGATTTAAAATGATTAAAATAGTCCTCAAGACCTGTGGAACTATAACAAATGATATAACGTGTCTAATATTGGAGGACAGAAGATAAGAAGGAGGGTGAAGTTGCAGGAAAAAAAGAAACAGGGAAGGAACAAATGTACTAAAAATAATAATGACTCACACAGTCAATATCATTTATGACACACCCACTGCTAATATCCCACTCAGTGGTGAAAAGTTAAAAGCTTTTCCTCTAAGATTCTAGAAAAAGGTGTCCTTTCTCACCACTGTTATTTAACATAGTCTTAGCCAAAGAAATCAGGTAAAAAGAAGAAATAAAAGGGATGCAAGTTAGAAAGGAAGAAGTAAAAATTTATTTGGAGACAATATGATCTTCTTAGACCAAAGAATGTAAAGTAATACAGCTCCTGTGGAAAACAGTATGGAGGTTCCTCAATTTTTTAAAAAAATTATTTATTATTGGATAGAGAAAGAGAGAACTTGAAAGGGGAGGAGGAGATAGAGATAGAGACAGAGAGATACCTGCAGTCCTACTTCACCACTCATGAAGCTTCCCCCCTGCAGGTGGGCACCAAGGGCTTGAACCATTACAGTCCTTACATACTGTAATATGTGTGCTTAACCAGGTGCACCACTGCCTGGCCCCTCAAATTTTTTAAAATAAAATGACTAGATGATCCAGCAATCCTTCTTCTGTGTATATATACAAAGGAAATGAAAACAGGTTCTAGAATGTCTGCTCTCCCACTTTCATTGCAGTATTATCCACATGGAAACAGTGTAAGTGTTTGTCAATGATTTAATACATAAAGAAGTTGTGGTATAAATATACAATAGAATGTTATTCAGCCACAAGGAAAAAAATGCTGTCATGTACAACAGCACGGATGAAATTTGAGAGTATTGTGTTAAGTGAATAAATCACAGAGAAAAATGGAGACTGTATGATTTTACTTATCTGTTGAATTGGGGAGAAAATCAAGCTCATAGATGCAAAGCAAATGGTGATTACCAGGGACTGGGGAAGAGGGCAAAGGGCAGTGGGAGACACCACTCAAAGGGTACAAACATCTAGTTATGAGATAGGTTCTTGCTTCAAAAGTATAGCACGGTGATAATACTTAGTAGTATTGTATTCCATGCTTAAAAGTTGCTAAGACAAGCTTTATTCACAGTTACCAAAAAAGTGGAAGAAATCTAAATGCCCATTGACAGACGACTGGGTAAAGAAGCTTTGAGACATATACTCAATGGAATACTACTATGCAATTTTAAAAGGCAATGTTTTGTCCTTCAGAACAAAATGGATGAAACTGGAGGTGATTATACTTACTGAAGGAAGTGAAAGACAACTACCAGAGAGTTTCACTTATATGTGGAATATAGGGAATTGGAATAAATGGATTTGAAATTTTTTTTAAAAAATGTCCAAAGTGTCTCTAAAAGTTTGTGAGAACTAGGGAGGGGACACAGGATTCTGGTGGTGGGTGAAATGTGGAACTATAGCCCAGTAATCTTATACTTTTGAAAGCCACCATTAAATCAATAATTTTAAAACAAAAGTTGCAATGACAATAGATCTTAGATATTTTCAGAACAAAGAAGAAATTGTAGAGAGCAGGAGATAACTTGTATAGTAGAACACATGCTTTACCATGAGCAAGGACTGGGTTCAAGCCCCTGATCATCACATGGGAGTATGATGCAAAAGGAAATTTTCACAAGTGGTATAGTGGTTCTGTGGTGTCTCTCTGTCTCCCTCTCACACTTTATATGAAAAAAAAGTCACCTGGAGGCAGTAGAATTGAGCAGACATGAAATCCCAGCAAGGCTTTGACAAGAAGGAATGAAGGAAATAAGGAAGGAAGCAAGAGAGGGAGGGAAGAAAGGAGAACAGGAGAGGGGAAGGAAGGAAGGAAGGAAGGAAGGAAGGAAGGAAGGAAGGAAGGAAGGAAGGAAGGAAGGAAGGAAGGGGAGGAGGAAAGGAGGAAGAAACAAAACGAAGGAATTGTAATTATGCCAAGTGGTAAAGGTGTTAGCTAATGCTGTATTGTTAAACCTTTGCAATATATGTGCATCAAACTAGCAGTTGTACACCTTAAACTTTCACAATGGTGTTTGTTTGTCAATAATATCTGAAAATCTAGAAAAAAATTTTAAAAGAAAATAATAATCTTCTTCATTCAATTTTCTTCATGCTTCACTGATTTGTCACATGATGTAAGCAGATTTAAGAAGCTAAATAAATCCCCAAATACACACCCCCCTCCAAAATATTTCATTAGTACCACCTGATATCTATAAACAAAGAAAAATCTTAATACATTCTATGGAGGAAAACCCTATTCAAATTTCGAAACAAAACCCATGGAGACCAGAAGACAGCAACACATTTTTCATCCTTTGAAATAAAATAACTATCAATTCAGAATCCTGTAGCAACAGAAAAAAAAAAGCCTTAAGCATGGAAGGAAAAATTAGATGTCCTTAGAGGGAAACTAAGAGAGTTTCTCACCAGCAAAATTACCCTGAAAATTATGCTTTAGAGCCAGGGAGATAGCTTAGCCTGTTAGAGCACTAACTCGCATGCCTGAGGCCCAAAAGCTGCAGAACCACCTTTTGGCAGAGCTGAGCAGTGGTCTGGACCTTCCCTCACATAAAAATAAATGCACAAATAAGTCTTTTTACTCTGTTTATGAGATGAAAAATAGGCACAGCCTCCTTGGAGGACTGTATTCAGAATCCATAAACAAACAAAAACAAAAATACTTTATGTTCCAGCAATACTAATCTTAGACATTTATCCAAAGGACAAGCAAACACTAATTCGTAGTTCATAGTTGCATTATTAACAATAGCTAAAGTGTGGAAGCAGCCTAAATGCTCATGGACAGATGAACTGGCTAAAAAAGTTATGGGATATATACTCCATGGAATACTACTCTGCAATCAAGAGAGATGATATCGTGTCCTATGGGACAAAACAGATGGAATTGGAGGTGATTATGTTTAGGGCGGTAAGTAAAGAGATAAAAGATAACAAGTGAGTGGTTTCATTTATATGAGGAATCTAGAGAACTAATACACATGAACTTGCAAAAAAAAAAGGGGGGGAAGCAACTAACCGTTTCTAAGACTTTGTGAGAACTACAATGGTTATCTTTTGGAGGTGGATGGGTAAGGACACAGAACTTTGGTGGTGGATATGGTGTAGAACTATACACTGTAATCTTATCATCTTGAAAATCACTATTAACAACAAATTTTAAAAAATGGTTTAAAGGTGCTTCTTTCAATTCATACCAACTGATCCTGCATCTGCTAATCCCGACCTAATCAATGCAACCAGTATCACCTCAGCATGCGTCCAGAGACATCAGGCATGGAATGTCAACCCTTCAGTTTCATTACTCTGCCATGTTCCTGATGCTACCGTGATGCTAACCTGACTTCCCTGGGCAGATGACTCCACCAATGTGTCCTGGATCCCAGTCTCCCCAGAGCCCCATCACACTAGGGAAAGAGGGAGACAGGCTGGGATTATGGATAGACTTGTCAATGCCCACATTCATCAGGGAAGCAATTACAGAAGCCAGACCTTCCACCTTCTACACCCCATAATGATCAGGGGCCCATACTCCCAAAGGGATAAGGAATAGGGAGGCTAGAGGCAGTAGCACAGCAGGTTAAGCGCATGTGGCGCAAAGCACAAGCACCGGTTAGAATCCCGGCCCCGGCTCCCACCTGCAGAGGAGTCGCTTCACAGGCGGTGAAGGAGGTCTGCAGGTGTCTCTCTGTCTCTCTTCCTCTATATCTCCCCCTTCTCTCTCAATTTCTCTCTGTCTCTATCCAATAACAAATAAATAAAAAATAAAATTAAAATAAAAAAAGAATAGGGAACCTATCAAGGGAGGGGAGGGGATAGGGAGTTCTGGTGGTGGGAATTGTGTAGAATTGTACCCTCTATGATCTTGCAAATATTTCTATTTTATATATTAAAATTATAAAACATTTTAAAAAGATGTTCTCTAGGCAAAAAGTAAATCACAAAAAGAAGAAATCTTAGAACTTCAGGGGAAAAAAAGAGCACAATACGCAGATTTGTCTTTTCACTTGTTGTTATTATCAGTTCTTCACTGCTCCAGGCTCAACTCAAGTTTTCAGATGAGAGAGAGAGAATAGCACTGCAACTTCCCTCAGTGAAGGGAGGTAGACTTAAACCTGGGTCATAGTCATGATATAGAAGACATCTTTCTAGATGAACTATCTTGCCTTTTTTAAAATTTATTTTTATTTATTTTATTTTACCAGAGCACTACTCAGCTCAGGCTTATGGTGGTGCAGGGCATTGAACCTAAGACCTTGGACCTTCAGGCATGAGAGTTTCTTTGTTTAACCATTATACGGTCTCCCCCAGCCCTTTCAGGTTTTTAGTTGTGCTTGATATATGAAGAAAAAAATGTAACACTATCTAATATAGTTCTAAATATATACAAAATAAATATTTAAGATTATTTTATCAAATAGATAAAGACTACGAGACATATAGGGATGCATGGTTTCTATATTTCACATTAATTGGCAATGACATCTACAGACTGTGATTATATATCAGTTAATTCTTGTTATTTACAAGTAGTCATGATTTATAAATTTTCCATAAACTCTGAACTTGTACCTACTGAAATATTCTACTAGAATGGTTAATTATACTCTGTTTGTATTACAAATCAGAACAACATTCTATATATTACTAGATTTTATATTATTTTGTATTTTTTAACTTATATTGACAATAGATATGGGCCTGTAACCATCTTCTATTTATAATATTTTTATTACATTTTGATAAAAAGTTAAACTGGCCAAATAAAATAACTGCTCAATGTAGCTTATTTTTCTTTCCTCTGTAAAAGTTGTGTTAGATTTCTTTATTAAATAATTAAAATAATTCACCAGTAGGGAGTCAGGCGGTAGCGCAGCGTGTTAAGTGCACGTGTCACAAAGCGCAAGGACCAGCGTCAGAATCCCGGTTCGAGTCCCCAGCTCTCCAACTGCAGGGGAGTCGCTTCACTGGTAGTGATGCAGGTCTGCAGGTGTATCTCTTTCTCTCCCCTTCTCTGTCTTCCCCATCTCTCTCCATTTCTCTCTGTCCTAACAACAATGACATCAATAACAACAGCAGTAATAACTACACCAAGGGCAACAAAAGGGAAAATAAATAAATAAATAAATAAATAAATAAATAGCCAACAACAACTTTTGGGGTGTCTCTCTCCTTCTCCGGCAGGGTGGCCTCCAGGGGAAAGGTAACGGGCTGGTTCTTTCTCGCTCACGACAGGGGTGACAAGAAGTAAAAGACACCAGGGGACTCTTAGCGTGAATCTAGAATCTGAGTCCTTGAGTCCCAGAATCCTAGAGTCCGTTTATTAGCAAAATTGACATGAGTTAAATAGAAAAGCAATGGAGGTAATTATTGTTGAAATATGACAGAAATTACAGGTTTCTTAACAGTCAGCATGCCCCCAAGGTAGGGGGCTGGTATGACAGGAATTGATGAGATACAAAACAGTTATTTTCCATGACACAAGCAACTTAATTATCCAAAGGTATTTGAGAAAAGCATAGGGGTTAAACCCGTAGGGTGAGACAGAAAGAAGATGAATATCAAAAGGCTATATAGTTTGGAATTTCTCTTGTTTGGGGTCTGAGGTGTGTGATGAAGTATGTGATAAGTGTCTTATGGGACCTTGAGAGCTTGTTTGGAGCTTCTAGCAGGGGAGCACAACTAGCTACTCATATACCCTCCACCGAAGACCGGTGGGTCTCTATTGGGGGAAGGCCGTCCTCTTTGACCTACAGTGCAGCTTCTGGAGGGACGCACATGGAGTGGTGAGGGAGGAAGGGGACGCCCCCGCCTAGCCAGGAGATCAGCCAATCAACCCTGGTGATCAATGGGGTGACAAGATGACGCAGCCAAATTGCCCTCACATCCTACTTTGGTCTTATGGGTTAGCAGGTTGTTTTTGTTTTATTTAATTCGTTTATTTGTTCAGCTTATCTATATACCACACCTTAGTGAAGTTATACTGTCCTTGACATTTATTTATTTATTTATTTAATATCAAATAGGGTTATTGCTTGGGCTCCATGCCGGCACAAAGAATTCACTACTCCCAGCTATCATTTTTCCAATTTATTTTTATTTTGATAGGATAGAGAAAAATTGAGAGGGGACATAGAAATAGAGAAGGAGAGCATAAGAGAGCTTGCAGCACTGCTTTACCACTCATGAAAATCCCCCCCTGCAGATGATGATCAGAGCTTGAACCCAGGTCCTTGCACATGTTAAGGTGTGTGCTCAATTGGATGTGTCACCACCTGGCCCCACTTGTCTTTTATTTTACAAGGTAGAATTTACTCTAGTTTCATTCATGCTCTTGCCAATGGCAGTATTTCAATATTTCATAGTAGTGTTTTATTGTGTAGGTTGACAGTAGACACAGACAGATAGTCACATATATATTATCTATATCACATCTTCATTATCTTTATTCAGTCATCTCTTAATAGGCATTTGAAATATTTCCAGCTCTTGACTTTATTTATTACTGAAATAAACATGGAGATGCATATAGCTCTTCAGATTTGTGTTTTTGTATTCTTTGGGTATGTACATGGAAGTGGGGTAGATGGATGATATGAAATTTCTTTTTTTATTGTTGTTGTTATTGATGTGATTGTTGGATAGAACAGAGAGAAATGGAGAGAGGAGGAGAAGACAGAGAGGGGGAGAGAAAGATAGACACCTGCAGACCTGCTTCACAGCTTGTGAAGCGACCACCCTGCAGGTGGAGAACCGGGGGCTCTAACCAGGATCCTTATGCCGGTCCTTACGCTTAGCACCACGTGTGCTTAACCTGCTGCGCTACCGCCCAGCCCCCTCTTTAAAAAAATTGTTTTAATTATCTTTACTTATTTATTTGATAGAGACAGTCAGAAATTGAGAGGGAAGGGGGAGATAGAGAGGGAGAGAGACAGAGAGATGCCTGAAGCATTACTTTACTACTTGTGAAGCTTTCCCTCTGTAGGTGGGGATCAGGGGCTTGAACCTGGGTCCTTGTGCATTGTAACAGGTGCGATCAATCAGGTGCTCCACCGCCCGGCCCCTGGAATTTATATTTGTATTTTATTTTTTAAGAAATCACAACACTGTTTTCCATAATGGCTGTGCCAATTTAAATTTCCACTAGGATTGTACAAAGGTTCTCTTTTGTGCAAACCCTGTGCAACACATTTTTTTTTTTTTTGCCTTTTGGCTAACAGCCATTTCTCACAGGTGTGAGGTGATAGCTCATTATTGTATTGATTTGACTTTGTCTATTAATAAAAGATAATGGGCTTTTATATGCCTGTTGGCCATCTGTGTATCTTTTTTTTTTTTTGGAGAAGTGTCTATTCAGAGATTTTGCTCATTTTTTAATCAGTTTGGTATTTGTTGTTGAGTAGTGTGAACTTTGTTTAATTTGGAAATTGAACTCCTGCTGAATGGATGATGTGTAAAGATCATCTCCCATTATAGGATGTCTTTTAATTTGATGGATTTATTTCATTGTACGGGAACCAACTTAGCTTGATTTAGTCATGTTTGTTTATTTTTGTTTTCATTTTCCTTGCTATTGGACTAAGACTGATGTTAATGAGAATATGACTGATTTTCAGTGTACTTTTTTATTTTAGTGAATTTTTTAAAAAATTATTTATTTAAAAAAGGAGACATTAACAAAACCATAGAATAAAAGGGCTACAACTCCACACAATTCCCACCACCAGATCTCCACATCCCATCCCCTCCCCTGATAGCTTACCTATTCTGTAACCCTCTGGGAGTATGGACCCAAGAACATTGTGGGATGCAGAAGGTGGAAGGTCTGACTTCTGTAATTGCTTCCCCTCTGAACATGGGTGTTGACAGGTCGATCCATACTCCCAGCCTGTCTTTCTCTTTCCCTAGTGGGGAAGGGCTATGGGGAAGCTGAGCTCCAGGACACATTGGTGGGGTTGTCTGTCCAGGGAAGTCTGGTCGGAGTCATGCTAACATCTGGAACCTTGTGGTTGAAAAGAGAGTTAACATACAAAGCCAAACAAATTGTTGACCAATCATGGACCTAAAGGCTGGAATAGTGCAGATGAAGAGTTGGAGGACCCTCCATTTTGTAGCTATATTCTATAGGGCCTGTGGCTATACTAGTATTTTATTATTATTATTATTTTATTTTTTTACTTACATATATAATTACATATTATTGGGTGTTGGGTGGTAACAGCTCAGCTTAGTGCAGAGAATCAAGTCCTAGGTCTCCACCTACAGGGGAGGATGCTTCACAAGCAGTGAAACAATTGTGCAGAAACATCTCTCTCTCTTCCTCTCTCTTTTTCAAAAGGAGAGAGCGAGAGAAAGAGAAAGAAAGAAAATGGCCACCAGGATCTGTGGATTCATCATGCAGGCAGGCACCTAGCTCTAGTAGTAACCCTGGTAGGAATAAAGAAATTATACATTATATGTACTCCAAATCATATGTTCACGCACACAAATATATATATGTATATATATGAACTCTGTCATTATAAACAAAGAGATTTTAATATAATTACAGTTCATAAAATAAACAGATCTTGAATGCTTGTATCTGTATTCTTTTTGTATAGCATATTATTTTAAGTATTTCTTTTTTAAGTCTCTATTGAGGAAATACTGATTTTCAAGAATATTGCTATCATAGTACTACAGTTTCATTCAGTACACCATTCTTAAGATACATTTTACTTATTTTATTATTTATATATTTTAATGAAAAAACGGCAGAGAGAGAGAGAGAGAGATGGAGAGACCAGAGCATTACTCTACTCCGTCTTATGTTGGTGCTGGAGACTGGACCTGGAGATTGGGCATGGGACATCAGAGTCTCAGGTATGAAAGTTTTTTGCACAACCATTATGCTGTTTCCTCAGCCCTCAGTACACCTTATTCTCTACCAAATTGTCATCATTCTCCAAGAAGAATGTTTCTTGATAACAGTAAAAGCAATTCAACAGAGGAACTTAAAGGAAGATCAAGTTGAGCTTATTTAGCCACTGGAGAGGTGGCTGAGCAGATGGAGCACAGAACTCGCATGTGTGTGGTATGATCCCCAGCACTGCATATGCTTAAGGCAGCAGTGTTTATCTATCATAAAATGTAACTAATAAGTTTTTTCTTCAAGAAAAAAGTCAACTAACTGGCATAAAAAACAGAAGTTCATTAACTGGCATATAAAGAACAAACACCATTTGCAAAAATTGCAGAAAACATGCTGTATCCAACAGCTCACTGAATATTTTCTAAAAGAGACCATATGTTTCATGATGAAACAATATTCAACAATCTTTTTAAAGATTGCATGTACCGGGAGCTTCTGCTGCCAAAATTTAAATAAATTAGGAATCAATAAATTAAAAAAAAAACATTCTCAAAAGTTTGGAAATTAAGCAGCACCTTATGAATAACTCATGGATCTTAAATTACATAAAAGATATTTTGAATTGGATGACAAAAGTAATGCAAACCATCTATAAAAACAGAGGATTCAGTTGAATTCACTTTTATGAGATTGTAGTTTAAATACTTCTATTAAAATGAAAAAGGTTGAACATTAATGACCTAATATTTTATCTAAGAAAAAACTATTGTAACATATCAACCTAAAAGATAAAAAAGGTCTTGCAAAATTCTACTACGGGCTACTCTGCTAAGACACAAAAAGGAAGTGGTTTTACTCATATGTGGAATATAAATGACTGAAGAAAAACACTGACATTTCTATGGGTTGAGCCAACACTAGGCAGCTATAAATAAAGTTTTGAATAACATTAAAGAAACCATTATCCTTTATTAACACACATGTAAAATACTTACCCCAAAATTAGGAAGTTGAATACAGGAATATGTAATAGCTATAATATATATACCAAAGTGAAGTTTATGTAAGATTAGCCTAAATTTGTTCAGATTTTAAAACTGATACGATTCACCATATTCATGTAACAAAGAACCTCTGCATCATAACCCTAACATTTGCAGAAAACACATTTGATAAAATTCAACACCAATGGCTCAGGACCTGGGAACAGAAAAAAAAAAAGCTTCATCCATCTGATAAAAGAGAACCAGCCACACAAAATCTAAATCCAGTGCTCACCACTTTGATTCAGCATCCCAGTAGGAATTCTTGCCAGTGTAATAAGACATGAAAACAAAATAAATGGGATACAAGAAAAAAGTAAGAAGGTAAAACTATGAGTCAACACAATTATATTCAGAGAAACTTCAGGGACATACAAAAAATGACAGTAATTGATACATAAATTTAATAAGGTCACTGGGTACAAGGTTGATATGTGAACATCAATGTTTATTTCCATATAGAACCAGTGAAGAGACGGACAATGATGTACAGAAAATATTTCCATTTATAATATCATCTAAACACGGAAAATCACTTTGGGGACAAATCTTATGAAATAGTTTAAAAGATCTTAGCAGTGAAATCTAAAGAGATGCTCACAAGGTAAACTAAAGATCAAAGTAAATGTAATAGCATGCTGGATTCATAGGTGGGAGGACTCCATAAATAGTGTAGGAATCTTGATTCTTCCCCGTTTGGCCAATACATGCAATGCAATGCCATTCACAATATCAGCAGTTTTGTTTTTTTTTTTTGCAATTTATGAGCACTTTTAAAAAAATGTATATGAAAGTGGTCTGTGAATATAGCATAATAGCTATGCAAAAAGAATTTCACTCCAGAGGTTCCAAGTCCATAACTTATAGAGAACATTTTGTGAATAAAAAGTACATGGTGGGTGACTGATGCAGCAGAGAGCAAACATTACCATGCCAGAGGACCTGGGTTCAAGCCCCTAGTTCCCATCTGCTGGGGGGGGTGTTGGGTTCATGAATGGTGTAACAGTTCTGCAGGTGTCTCTCCTCTCTCTCACCCTATTGATCTCTGTCTCTCACCTCTATCAAAAAAAAAAAAGAAGGAAGGAAGGAATGGAGGAAGGAATGAAGAAACAAAGGAAAGGGGAAGATGGCTGCTAGGAACAGTGGAGTTGTGTAGACACAAAGCCCCAGTGGTAATACTAGTGGGGAAAAATGCATGCTATATGGAATTTACTTTAGAACAATCCAGTTTTGCCATGAAGGTGATGGTTCAGTGAGTTGAGCACTTACTTTGCATGTGTACAGTTCTGAATTCTCTCTCTCTCTCTCTCTCTCTCTCTCTCTCTCTCTTTCTTGCTCTCTCTGGTAAATTAAATAACTAACTAAATAAATATTTAGATAATACATTTTTGTGGGAGGGAGGATACAGAAATACAGATGAAGAAAGATTGCCTGTGTGCTAATAATTACTGAAGCAAGGTCATGATGAGTAAAAATTATTTCATTACAGTACTACCTCTACTTTTCATTTGGTTGAATTTTTTCATTTTCACTTAAAAAAAAACAGTCTCCTTTTTTCTAAAAGAACATAGATTTTTTTGCCACACCTACTGATTATTATGTGCCTACAAAGGAGCTGCTAACCTCCCTAGACCTCAGTTATCCTCATTTTAAATGAAGTCACTTATAGAACTTGTCTCATACAAGTTGGAAGAATGAGATAAGATTCTGCAGTTAAACTCAGTACACAGCAAGTGCCTGGTGCCTATTGATTCCTTTAGCTTCGTTTATGGCCAAGTGATGCCCTAATTTCTCAATCAACATAAATGCCATCTGCTTTAGCTCTGTGCTTCCTTATGGGCCAGTGTTTTTGTTAAAAGGTATACAGATAGGACTGGCAAAATAGCTCACTTGGATAATGCACTGCTTTGCTTTGCTATATGTGCACACAGGTTAGAGACTGTTCCCAACCACACTGAAGGAAACTTCAGTACTGTGGTCTCAGACTCTGGTTCACTCTATCTCTCTGCCTGTCTCAAACAATTAATATGGACAAGGAAGACAGTGTAATGGTTATGGAAAAAGACTTCCTTTTAAAAAATATATAGCTTATTTATTTATTGGATAGCGACAGAGAGAAATTGAAAGGGAGAGGGGAAGAGACTTGCAGCACTGCTTCACTACTTATGAAGCTTCCCCCTGCAAGGTGGGAACCAGGGGCTTTAGCCCAGGACCTTAAACATGATAACATATGTTCTCAATCGAGTGCACCACCACCTGATTCCATGCTAAAAGATTATTATGCATAAGGTACTAAAGTCCTAGGTTCAATCCCCTGCACTGCCTTGAGCCAGAGCTGAACAGTGCCCTGCTCTCCGTATGTGCATCTTTCTCTCATTAAAATAAAATAAATAAGGGAGTCTGGTGGTAGTGCAGCGGGTTAAGCGCAGGTGGTGCAAAGAGCAAGGACCGGCATAAGGATCCTGGTTTGAGCCCCCGGCTGCCCACCTGCAGGGGAGTTGCTTCACAGGCAGTGAAGCAGGTCTGCAGGTGTCTATCTTTCTCTCCCCCTCTGTCTTCCCCTCCTCTCTCCATTTCTCTCTTTCCTATCCAACAATTATGACATCAATAACAACAACAATAAAACAACAAGGGCAACAAAAGGCAATAAATAAAGTAAAATACATTTGCAAAGCAACAAATACATGTGTACATAAATACATACATAAACATCACACGGACACACTTGTTGATCTGAGAATTTTAGAAGAGCTAGGGTGGGGACTGAGGAGGATGCCAGCATATCAGGACTCATTGAGGGCGGGGGAGGGTTGGGATAGTTCACAGAGTCCTGGATGGAACAGCTGCCTTGGATGTACTTATTTGCTGAGGGAGTGGGTGCTTGGATAAACTCCAGAACAGCTTCTATTTGGTTTTCCTATAAATTGAAATGAATAAGTATGATACTACTCCTTTCCTTCCCCTCACAGGCATCGGAGCCCATCTGAGTCCAATTTGAAGCACTTAAGACTCTACCCTGACCTCCATAATGTCAAACCACAGCATAATCACTGTATGTTTCTACAAGCCAAGACCTTAAGATTAAAAACATGAGCACCCTGTGTGCTCCTGATTACCTCCATAACTTCCTGTAGTTTCTATGTGTCAGAAACATGAGAATGTTACAAAGGGTCACTGTAAAGACTGATGTTTTCATTTTTTCCATTCAGACAGAGATACACACAAGTAAAGAGTGAGGGAGAAAGGGCCAGACAGTGTAGCACCTGGTTAAACGTACACATTACTCTGTACAGGGAACTAGGTTCAAGCCCCTGGTCCCCTCCTGCAGGGGGAAAGCTTCACAAGTGGTAAAGTAGGGCTGCAAGTGTCTCTGTGTCTCTTTCCCCCTCTATCTCTCCTCCCCCTCTCAATTTCTCCCTGTCTATTGTCTTCCAATAATAGACGGATAATTTTTTTAAAAATGAAGGGAGAGAGAAAAACCACATCAGAGCTTCCTCCAGTGACATGGCAATTGCATATGGCGCCAGGGTATGATAACAGATCTTACCTGCTGAGATCTCTCTTATCTCTAGGGCTAAATTCTTTTTTGTTTGTTTTGTTTATTTGTTTGTTTTATAGGTGATTTCATATTGATTTACAATATTACAGGATAACAAGGGTATACATTTGCACCATTCCCACCACCACAGTTCTGGATCCTTAATCCCTCCATTGGAAGCTACAGCAGCTCTCCCAAGGTTGCAGATACGGGTTAACTATTATTTCTACAACTATCTGTCTATATTTGCCCATCTTTTCCTATGTCCCTATCTTCTCTTCCTTTCCAAGTCACTCAAATACCTGTTACTATATGCAAATTCCCCTCCCTTTTTCTTCTTCTCTCTCAGGATCCTAATGGAGTTGGAGTTCAGAGCTCTCTGGTCCTCTTCCCTCTATCATTGTCCCCCACTGGGAGTATGGATCAAGCTCATCTTTGGGGTGCAGAAGGTGGGAATTCTGGTTTCTGTAATTGCTTCTCCACTGGACATGGGTGTTGTCATGTTAATCCATGCCCCCAGCTTGTTTCCATCTTTTCCTAGTGGGATAGAGCTCAGAAAAAGTGAAGTTTCAGGACATATCAGTGAGGTCATCTGCCTAGGGCTAAATTCTTTAAATATGCATAAAGTTCTTTGCACATTCCTGGCCTGTGCTATGCACTCAATAAATAGAAGCTATCTGACTTCCCCAGACAGAGGACCTCACCAATGTATCCTGGAAGCCCACCTCTCTAGAGTCTTGCCCCATTAGGGAAAGAGAGAGACAAGCTGGGAGTATGGATCCACCTGACAATGCCCATATTCAGCAGGGAAGCAATTACAGAAGCCAGACCTTCCACCTTCTGCACCCCATAATGACCCTAGGTCTATGCTCTCAGAGGGATAAAGAATAAGAAAGCTTTAAAAATAGGGGATGGGTGGAAATTGTGTGAAATTGTGCTACTCTTATTATGTGGTCTTGTCGATATTTTTATTGTATAAATAAATTAATAACAATTAAAAAACGAAGCTATCAATGTTGTTGGAGTTGGGTTTGTAGGCCAATATCTTCACAAGTAATCTCTAATGTTTATGCTCGTCTGCTTCCTTTTCCTGCTTTTACAGGCTCACTAGATATCAAATTATCCTCAGAGTGTCCAGAATCCCTACAATGTGGACCCACTCCATCCTTACCTTCCAGTCTAGCCTCACTTCAGATATCTTCGCTTCCCACCTGCTTGAGTTCCTCAAGCCTACTCATCACTACAGGATTTCCACCAGGTGGCACCAGAGAACACAAGAAGCCCATGAATTCTAGCAAAAAATTTCAGAGGTTTTGGAATTGAAAGGAGTTTCTGAAGAACAAAAACTCGATTTTCCTTTCCTTTCCTTCCCTCCTCTTTTCCTTACCCTTCTTTGAGGGGGGATGGTAGTGGTTTATAGTGCAATTGTTGGTACATGGGTAAAATTTTTCGTCTCCCCCAACTAAGATGAATTTCCATCATCATACACCAGGACCCCAGAGGGCCCCCTCCCTCCCTGCCATCCCCATAGTCCTTTACCTGGTGCAGTTCATCAAACCCAGTCCAAGTTTTACTTGGTATTTTCCCCCTTTCTGCCCTCGTTTCTTAAGGTTATGAGTGAGATTACCTCATATTAATCCTTCTCTTTCTCATTTACCAAACTTAAAAGGATTACTTCAAGTTCCATCAAAGAAGAAATGAAAACGATGACTTCGTCATTCTTAATAGCTGATTGGTAGAGGCCAGGTGGTCCACCTGGTTGTGTACACATGATACAATGCGCAAAGACCTGGGTTGGAGCCCCCAGTCCCCACCTGCAGGAGGAAAGCTTTGCAAGTGGTAAATCAGTGTTGCTGGTGTCTCTCAGTCTCTGTCCCTATCTCCCCCACCCTCTTGATTTCCAGCTATCTCTACCCAATTAAAAAGGATAATAAATTTTTTTAAAGATGAGTAGTATTCCATTATGTATGTATATCAGAACTTTCTCATCCACTCTCTGTTTTTAGACACGTAGGTTTCTTCCAAGTTTGGACTACTGTCACACAAAAAAATAAACTCCAAGTGGATCAGGGATTTAGACAGTAGACCAAAAACCATCAAATATTTAAAGGAAAGCATTGAAGAAACTCTTTTCAGTCTAAGGTTTTTCTTGTTATTTTTGCTGTTGTTTGTTTTTTAAATTTATTTGTAAAATAAAAAATATCAACAAGACCATAGGATAAGAGGGGTACAATTCCACACAGTTCCCACCACCAAAGTTCTGTATCCCATCCCCATCCCTTGAAAGCTTTCCTATTCTTTATCTCTCTGAGAGCATGAACCCAATGTCATTATGGGGTGCAGAAAGTAGAAGATCTGACTTCTGTAATTTTTTCTCTGATGAACATGGGCATTGACAGGTGGATTCATACTCCCAGCCTGTTTCTGTCTGTTCCCTACTGGGGAAGAGCTCTGGAGAGGTGGGGGTCCCAGGGTATATTGATGAAGTTATCTGCCCAGGGAAGTCAGGTTGGTGTCATGGTATCTGTAACTTGGTGTCCTGTTTGTTTTTGTTTGTTTACTAGAGCACTGCTTAGCTCTGGTTTATGCTGGTTCTGAAGATTGAACCTGGGACCTCAGAGCCTCAGACATGATTGTCTCTTGCATAACCATGATGCTGTTTACCCCTGCCCACATCTATGTTTTAAATGACTCAAGTCCATTAAATAAATAAATAAATAAATACCAGCGGGACTACATCAAATTGAAAAACATTTGCACAGCAAAAGATACCACCATGCAAATAGAGAGACTTCTTGTGGAAAGGGAGAATTTTTTTTATTCATTAGTGATTTGATATTGATTTACAAAATTACAAGTCAACAAGGGTACAGTTCTACTCCGTTCCCACCATCAGAGTTCTGAATCCCCAGTCCTTCCTCTTAGGAGAGCTACAGTAGCTCTCCTAAGGTTGCAGATATGGATTGACTATTATTTCTGCAATGATTTGTATATATTTGTCCATTTTCCCCCTGTGGTCCCATCTTATCTTCCTTTCCAATTCACTCACAAACCTACTACTACATTCAAATGTCCCTCTTTTTTTCTTCTTCTCTCTCCAGATCATGATGGAGTTGGCATTAAAAGCCCTCTGATCCTCTTCCCCCTATTATTCTCCTCTACTGGGAGTATAGATCAAACTTATTTTGGGGGTGCTGAAGGTGAGTGTTCTGGCTTCTGTAATTGCTTCTAAGGGAGAACTTTTTATGTCATACATCAAACCAAAGTTTAATAACACAAATATATAAAGAGCTCACTAAACTCAGGAACAACAACAACAACAAACTACACCATCCAAAAGTGGGGAGAGAATATGGATAGAATATTCACCAAACAGAAGATTCTATGTTGAAGGCAAGGTCCTATATAGGCTCACAAGGAGACCTATGATGATGTTCCTGTTGGAAGTGACCAGTGATAGTGAAGAGAAGGATCTATTTGAGATCTAGGCCCAACATATCCATGTGGGAATCCAAGGATTCCCTGACTAGAGCCAAGATGATGGGATGGCTTGATAGCCATCAAAAGGACCATCCTTAAAGTGTGCTGGTCTCTTGCTGTTATTCAGCTTCTGAAGTCTTTATCTGTCAGAGTTAGACTTTGAGTGATTGAGGGAAGTGAACTAGGGAGTAGGAGTGGATGTTATCTAGGCCTTAGTAGAAAATATTTGATTAAGTATTTTATGGTGTCTATTTTAGGTCTTTCTACTTATTCGCTGTACTTTTTTAGTCTAAGGCTACACACTGCAGACTACTGCACAATTTTACTTTAAGGTATATAGTTTCTCCTAACTTATGGATACATGTACACATGTACCCTATCCCTTGGACCCTAGTCTATATCTAGGTTCTGTAACTTTGTTAGGAATTGTGCCATTTGAAATGGAACTAGGGAGTCTCATGAGCTAGGAACAGTCTCACCAGAGTATTGGAGCTGGAGGGTTGACATCCCAAGCCTGGTGTCTCTGGACACAGTCTAAAGTGAAACATGGCAAGGTGCCACTGGTTGCATTGATTTGGCTGAGGTCAGCAGATGCAGTATCAAATGTTAAGAATATACCTAAAATAGACTTCCTAACTTCTTCCCACACCAAGACCCTTAGTTCCATCTGCTCTATTTTTACCTTTAGGTTCCTGATTATTAAACAACTGGCCCTGCTTTGTATCTTACCATTTTTCAACCACTAAGTTACAGATGCTGCTATGACACCATCCTGACTTCCCTGGGCAGACGATCTCACCAATGTGTCCTGGAACCTCACTGCCCCAGAGCCCTGCCCCACTAAGGAACAAGAGAAACAGGCTGGGGGTATGGATCTACCTGCCAATGCTCTTGTCCAGCAGAGAAGCAATTACGAAAACCAGAACTTTCACTTTCTGCACCCCATAAAGAATTCTGGTCCATTCTCCCAGAGGGATAAAGAATAGGGAACCTTCCAGTGGAAGGGATGGGACACTAAACTCAGGTGGCATGAACTGTATGGAATTGTACCTCTCTTATCCTACAATCTTGTTAATCATTATTAAATCACTAATAAAAATAAATAAAACAAAAAATTCTATGGGCCAACAGATATATATACCTCAAAGTCACTGATTATCAAAAAAAAAAGGCTTGCTTTTCCTTTTGTTATTGCCCCCTTTTTTACTGATTTAATAATAATCAACAAGGCCATAAGATAAGAGGGGTACAATTCCATATAATTTTCACCACTAAATTTCTGCATCCCATCCCCTTCATTGGAGGCTTCTGTAATTGCTTCTCCGTTAGACATGGGCATTGGCAGGTCAATCCACTCTCCCAGCCCTACTCTATCTTTCCCTAGTGGGGCAGAGCTCTGGAGAGGTAGAGTTCCAGGACACATTGGTGAGGTCATCTGTCCAGGGACGTCAGGTTGATGTCATGGTAGCATCTGCAACTTGGTGGCTGAAAAAGCATTAAGATATAAAGCAGAACAAATTGTTTAATAAAAAAGACTTTCTTAAGGGAACAAAGGTGTACTATTGTTTATTGCTTAGCCCAAAACTCATGGACTGTCTTAGTCCAGAAAAAGTTACAACACTGGGACTGGGTGGTGGCAGACACAGTAGAGTACAAATGTTACAGTCTGTAAGTATGTGGGTTCAAGTCCCTAGTGTTCGCCTGTATTGCCCATATTTTTTATTCACATGTTGTTTCTCTGCACCCTTTCTCTATAGCATTTGGCCCAGGAGGCATTTCTTTTAGTCACTTTCCCCTGACACAAGTTCAAAAGGTTCTGTAAATCCTCTTAAGCCCCTTTGCTGGAAAACAATTGCTCCACCTGTACTTCAAACTACTTCTTCTTTCCCTCAGCCACTTACTAGAACTTTCTGGAAGTTTTCTCATTGAAGACATCAAGGTGGGGAGTGCCAGAAGAGATTAGTCACCAGCAGTTAACTAGACTTCCAGGGTAAGTTGACACTAGGACCCACAAAATTCTACACTTTGAGCATTCTATTTCAGACACAAGGACGTTATTAAAATTAAATAGTGTCCAAAGACAAGACAGGTTATTATTGACACTCATTAGTGAGTTGGGTTTTGAGAACTAAAAAGTGATAAGAACTCTGAGAAAAAAAAATGAGCATAGAGAGTAACATACTTCAGTTTTGACAACTGTAAAATGGAAAAGATAAGATCTGTGATTATACATAATAAATGAATTAGTTACTCCTAGTGAAGCACATATAATAGTGCTTGACATATGAAAATGGTATCTTTCTGTCTTTATTGTTGTGGGTGACACGGAGAGAAACACTAAAACACAGTTCCATCAGGAGAACGTTTCATGAGTGGTGAGGCAGTGCTGTAGGTGTCTCTCTTTCTTTCTTTCTCCTTCTATATCTCCCCTTCCTTCTCAATTTCTCTCTGTGTTTCTATGAGAAATACATATAAATAAATAAATAAATAATTTTTAAAGTTCACCTCCTTCAATCAGCAATTCCCTGGGGGAACCAACACTATATTATGCAGTTCTTTCTTCTCGATCTGATGTGCTTGGTGTGCCTCTTCTAAAAATAGAATTCTGAGACATAGCAGTCCGGGCAGTAGTGAACCCAGGTAAGTGTACACATTACAGTGCACAAGAACCTGGGTCTGAGCCCCTGCTTCCCACATGCAGGAGTTGTGGCGGGACACTTCACAAGCGGTGGAGCAGGTTTGCAGGTGTCTATATTTCTCTTTCTCTATTTCCCCCATGCTCTCAATTTCTCCCTGTTCTATCCAATAAAATAAAATAAAATAAATGACCACCAGGATCAGTAGTGCAGGCACCAATCTCTAGCAATAACCCTAGTGGCAATAAAATATAACAAGGAAAAGAAAAGAAAAGAGGAAATCTGAGACACAAGGACATTTGCTGATCCTGATCCTGAACTGGTAATTAGCCTCTTTCCATAGTTCCCTCCCTGAACCATTCCTGCTATTTCATCTGGAAAGGTCCTCTCTTTTGCTCTTTCCTCTTTTCTTTTAATGAAAAAACCATTCATATACATATATACTTAACAAACCTTTATAACTGAGAAGCAGTATGAGAAGCAGGCTTCTTAAGCCTGGTCACAGACTAAGCCAACACTGAATATAGTTCCTGTATTTAACCCTGGACACCAAACAAACATCTAAACCCAAAAGTAATCTGAGCTCCTAACTGTGGACTTGGAGACATAACTTAATCCTAATTTTAGACCAAGTTTTTAATGCTGGTCACAGGGGAAGATCTTAATACTATACACAAAGTGAGACTATTTCTGGCCATATTTCAAGGCCTTAAGCCTAAATAAGTTCCCATCACTTAGACCAGAAAAACAACTCAATTAGATTGTACACTGATTTGTCATGTGTGGTGTGTGGAATCCAGGTTTGAGCCTAGTTTCCAACTCATTGAAAGAAAGTTAGAAATATCTCTCTCTCTCTCTCTCTCTCTCTCTCTCTCTCTCTCTCTCTCTCTCTCTCTTCTCTCTCTCAGTGTCTATGACTTGTCCCAGACTGATTCTTTAACAATGATTACCTCTTGAACCCTAACCTTGGCCTCTAGTAAGTCTTTAGTATATGACAGATACACAAACAAACATCACACATAATTGCCTGGCTAGGAAATGTGACCTAATTCTGTGATACACTTAATATTCTACACTGATCACAAAATGAGTGCTCAGCATAGATACTTACCGGACCCTAACTTTGTCACAGCCTGAGATCTGATCTTAGAAACCAACCCAGCTACAATTTCTACAGACTTAGCACTAACCACAAAATGATCTCAACACCAGTAACAGCATGACTATTAAACCTTGACACACAGAGAGACAAAAATATGTACAGAGACTAAACTCTAAATGTTGCCAAAAGACAGTACTTTAATCCTGGTCAAGAAGTGAAACCCATCTTGTACAAAACTTGAGGCTATATTGTAACCGTAGTATGGTATGTACTCTAATCTTGTTCACAGAAAAAAAACTTGAGTGTAGCCAGAGTGAGACTTAGTTCTGTTCAAAACCCACATTATTTTTTGAAAAATTTATTTGTAATTAATATTAGATTACAAGATTATAAGATTGCAGTGTATAGTTCTACAGCACACCCATCACCACCCAAAGATAACAAGCTAACCACTATATTTCTCAGTCTTAGAAACAGTTTGCTTGCTTGATTTTTCTAGTTCATATGTACCAGTTATCTCTCTTTCTCTCTCTCTCTCTTTTTCTCTCTCTCTCTCTCTCTCTCATTTTCATTTTAATTTATTTTTTACCACTTCCATCACCGTCCCCACCCCAATAGATAAACCACTATAATTCTCTCACAATCTTAGGTTGACATTTTGGTTTTTTTTTTTCCACAACATATACACAATTCTTTTTTTTTCTTTATGTGGGGGTTAATGGTTTACAGTAGACAGTAAAACACAGTAGTTTGTACATGTATAATAGTTCTCAGTTTTCCACATAACAATCTAAACCCCACCCAGGTCCTCCTCTGCCATAATGTTCCTGGATCTGAACACTCCCCTGCTCCCTCCAAGTCTTTTACTTTGATTTAATACACCAACTCCAGTCCAGGTTCTGCTTAGTGTTTTCTCTTCTGAACTGGTTTTTCAACTTCTGCCTATGAGTAAGATCATCCCATAATCATCCTTCTGTTTCTCACTTATTTCACTTAACATGATTTCTTCAAGCTCCATCCAAGATGGGCTGAAAACAGTAAAATCACCATTCTCTCTCTCTCTCTCTCTCTCTCTCTCTCTCTCTCTCTCTCTCTCTCTCTCTCTCTTAAATTGGGGGATTGTTGGGAGTCTGGCAGTAGAGCAGCAGATAAGCATACATGGCACAAAGCGCAAGGACCGGCATAAGGATCTCGGTTCGAGCCCTCGGCTTTCCACCTATAGGGGAGTCACTTCACAGGTGGTGAAGCAGGTCTGCAGGTGTCTATCTTTCTCTCCCCCCTCTGTCTTCCCCTCCTCTCTCCATTTCTCTCTGTCTTATCCAACAACAACGACATCAATAACAACAACAATAAAAACAAGGGCAAAAAAGGGAAAAATAAATATAATAAAAATTTTTTTTAATTGGGGGATTGTTATATACTCAACAATAAATACTATAGTTTGTACATATATAACATTTCCTAGTTTTCCACATAACAATACAACCCCCACTGGGTCCTCTGTCATCATGTTCTGAACCCTCCTCCCACCCACCCAAGACTCTTTTACTTTAATGCAATACACCAACTCCATTCCAAGTTTTGCTTAGTGGTTTTCCTTCTGATCTTGTTTTTCAACTTCTGCCTGTGAGTGAGATCATCCCATATTCATTCTTATGTTTCTGACTTATTTCACTTAACATGATTTCTTCAAGTTCCATCCAGGATGGGCTGAAAATGGTGAAAATGGTATTTCATTCTGTATATATACCACAACTTACTCAATCACTCATCTGTTGTTGGACACCTAGTCTGCTTCCAGATTATGGCTACTACAAATTGTGCTGCAGGGGGCCAGGTGGTGTCACACCTGGTTAAGTGCACACATTACAGTATGCAAGGATCCGGGTTCAAGTCCCTGGTCCCCACCTGCAGGGGGAAAGCTTCATGAGTGGTGAAGCAGGTCTGCAGGTGTCTCTGTCTCTCTCCCACACGGTTTCCCCCTCTTCTCACAATTTCTCTCGGTCTCTATCAAGACAAATAAATAAATATTAAAAAATAAAATATCATTACAAATTGTGCTGCTATGAACATAGGCACACACAAATCTTTTTGGATGACTGTGTTTGGTTCCGTAGGATATATCCCCAGGAGAGGAATTGAAGGGTCATAGGGTAGGTCCACTTCTAGTCTTCTGAGAGTTCTGGAGACTGCTTTCCACAGAGGTTGGACCAATCTACATTCCCACCAGCAGTGCAGCAGGGTTCCTTTGTCTTCACAACCTCTCACACATTTGTTGCTGCTGCATTTTCTGTTCAGCTTAGGAGCCTATGTGACCTCTGCATCCCTGTAGATCTGAGCTCACATTCTGTGGTTATGAGTAGGAACATTCCAAGCTGCCCCAATATCAGGACCCATCTTCCTCAGGTGTACCATAGAGTATGTTGTCCAGCCTCTAAAGGGAGGATGGAACATTCTCTACCATTGTTGATCCAAATTGAGGGCAAGGCCCTATGGGGGCCCACAAAGGGAGTCTATTTTGTTGTTCCTGATAGAAATGACCAGTAACAATGGAGAAATGGATGTATTCGAGGTATAAGCCCATCATATCTGTTTGAGACTCTCAGGACTCCCTGACTAGGGCCCCAGCTGGTGGGGTAGCCTAATAGTGACATTGTCAAAGTGTGCCAGTATCTTGCCCTTATTCATCTTTTGCAGTCCTTATTTTGATAAGGTTAACTCTGGAGTGAGTGAAGGAAGTATAATAGGAAGTAGGTGAGGAGGGTATCTAAGGCTAAGCAGACACTATTTCATTACGGGCTGTTGTTCCAGGCCCTCCGCCTCCCTGGCCACTGGTGGCGAAGGGTCAGAGCAGCCCCCTGGAAGTCCGGGAGTGACTCTGCATGTCGGGGGTGACGTGCATCAGACTCAACCAGCTCTGAGAGAGCCTCAGAGGGCTATCTCATTTATTGTGGGAATAAAAGCAAGTAAATATACCCATAGCTTGCGAGGCAGGGGAGGTTGAGATAATCATTAACCCAAACACAGAGAAAAACAATTCATAGTCACAATTTGACCTACAAACTGTTTGATCACAAGTGAAAGGTTACCATACAGGATTTGATCACAAGCTTCACAATGCATATTTTTTCAGAGGTAAATTGCAGGCACTTTAGGGCAGGGGGGTAGGGAGGCAGCTGAGCAATCAGGATGTCTGCTGGCAGTTTTCAAGTTAGCCATACACAGTAAATTATGGTCTTTGTTTAAAAAGGGTAGAGGAGTGGCATGTGTGGAAAGGCACCCATGTTGATGGGTCCAACTGTCGTAAATCCAGAGGTCAGGAGGGATAGTGGGCCCACTCTCCAAGACTATGCTCTTCACACAACTCAGTCTATAGAGTTTTGATCTTCACAGCATTGTGAGTGGGGGAGTTTGAGTGCTGTGGTGTCTCTCCCTCTGTCTCTTATCTTTTTGGACTCTATTCCCTTTTCCTTTTTATTTTATTTTATTTTTTATATTTATTTTATTTATTTATTCCCTTTGTTGCCCTTGTTGTTTTATTGTTGTAGTTATTATTGTTGTTGTCATTGTTGGATAGGACAGAGAGAAATGGAGAGAGAAATGGGGAAGACAGAGAGGAGGAGAGAAAGATAGACACCTGCAGACCTGCTTCACCGCCTGTGAAGCGACTCCCCTGCAGGTGGGGAGCCAGGGCTTGAACCGGGATCCTTATGCCGGTCCTTGTGCTTTGCGCCACCTGCGCTTAACCCGCTGTGCTACAGCCCGACTCCCTTCCTTTTTTTTTTTTATTGTTGGGAAATTGTGAGGAGCCTCACAAAGCACCCTGCATTTTTCTGCCTCCAGGAACCTGGCATTCCTTAAAACATTAAGCCAGCTCCCCCTGCTCCACCCTGCATTCCTGATACTATGGCCTATCTGCATAATCATTGTTTTGCCTGAAAGATCCCCACTCATTCCATTCCTTTGATCTATCTTCTTTCTACCCTCAAGACCCTCCCTGCCTGCAGAGTATCATTAATCTACTAGTTAAAACCCTCGAAACAGTTGCTAAGGAAGTTCCTACTTTCTCAGCCCGTTTTGCCTTTCTCTGTCCCTTTCCTAGACATTTCCATTTCTGACTTGCTACTTCCAGGTCTGTCCTTTAAAAGCCTTGGCTCTCTGATCAATAAAGAACTGGGTTGCCTCGCCTCCACCACGAGCTTGGTTCGTGAGTCATCTCCCTCACGTTGCTGAGTGAGTAGCAGCCCAGGCTGGCTCCAGTCGAGTTCTCTCCAATGCACCCCCATGCTAGCCCCACATTTTATAATTTTTATTTATAAAAAGGAAACACTGACAAATCATAGGATAAGAGAGATACAGCTCCACACAATTCCCACCACCAGAACTCCGTATCCCATCTCCTCCCCTGATAGCTTTCCTATTCTTTATCCTTCTGGGAGCATGGACTGAGGGTCATTATGGGGTACAGAAGGTGGAAGGTCTGGCTTCTGTAATTGCTTTCCTGCTGAACATGGGTGTTGACAGGTCGATCCATACTCCCAGCCTGTCTCTCTCTTTCCCTAGTGGGTCAGGGCTCTGGAGAAGCAGGGCTCCAGAACACATTAGTGGATAGTCACATGGATTTCATCACTCCAAGCCAACTATTCCATAGTGTGTGTGTGTGGAGAGAGAGAGAGAGAGAGAGAGAGAGAGAGAGAGGAGTAGAAGAAGGAGAGGGAGTGATGAACAAGAGGGAAAGATACTACAGCACCAATGCTTCGTCCAATGCAGTAGAGACTGGATTTGAACCAGGATTGTATGCAACATAAAATAAGTGCATTATCCAGGTGAATTATCTTTCCAGTCCATTGTCTCTATCTGAAAAGTCATTCCAGAGCAGTGAAACCCCAGCAAACACAACATAAACAACAACAAAAAGAAAATCAAAGACAAGAAGGAAAGAAAAGAAAGGCATGCTACTGAATAGGGAAAAACACTTTCAAGCTTTATATAAGGTAATGTTCAATTCCAAACAGTAAATACAGTTGTTGGTGCATGTGTAAAATTTCTCAGTTTTCTGCATAACACTCTAGTCTCCCACCTGGGTCTTCCTCCATCATCATGCTCCAGGATCTAATCCCCCCACCCATGCCACATATCAGAATTTAAGCAATTCTTGAAATGTACAAATACCTTTAAAATATACAATTACATTTCCAATTTGTGTCACTAGAGGTTTCTTATTTTCCTAGATTAATACATTACACTAATTAAAAAAGAACTGAAACATACTTAACTCTCCTCTTGATTATGAGAAGACTTCTCAGAAAAGAGTGGAAAGCAATTAAAATTTGGAAAACTTAGGTGATGTAGAAAATAATAACATAAATATAACAACAATAATAACAGTATCACCAAACATAATATTTGTGAATGAGGTAACTAAAGAGCTGAAAGGAAGAAATTTATTTTGAGTAATAGAAAGTTGTTCATAGAGTAGTAGTTCCTTATTTCTCATGAATTATAAGAGTTAATATAAAAATTATATAGGCCTGAGAATTTCTAAGAATTTTGTCTTCTACCACTTTTTATTGCTACACTGTTTGTCATATACTCTAAAGATAAGGAAGTCTTATCTTTCTGATAAAATTTTGGTCTAATTCAGATACTCTTATTCTTCAGTTTCTTTTGTCCTGTTTATTAAGACAGGATCATCATGGGCAGTGAGTCAATATCTTCTTTCTGCCACTTTCTCATCCTGAGACCAGGAACTTGGTTTGATTTTTACTTTAAAATCATTACGAATTCTAGTTCCATCATTTAACTTTTTTATAAACACTAGCATACTATAATCTTCCTAAGGTTAGAGACCACCATAGACCTTGGTAATGTTTCATATTAGTTCAGTTAGCAGCATGCATGTCAGTCCCTACATGTTTGATGAAGTCACAATTACAATGATTATTGACATCATCATCCCAACCCAGACTCTAGTCTAATAAGAGATAGACCTAGCAGTTTTATTAGTCTTGTAATAAGCAACTCTTGCCCTGTGTGACCAAGCAGCTTAGCTGCTGGTCCCTCTGCGTAGATTCCTGGGACCTAGCTTTCTACATCTTTGCTTCTAAAAAGGGCTTTTTGACTGACTAGAGAATTTGTTATTCATTGGATAGCAGAACTTTTGGACTTTCAATATAGCTTGAATATAAACACTTCTGGACTAAATACTCTCCTGTTTTGTGTCTTCTCAAGACTGAACATCAAAACTACCAACAATACCTGATGTGACAACAAGATCAGCTCCCTCAGATCACCCAGGTCTTCCATGTTTGAACTGTGTTTTGGTAACCTAGACTTCTGAATTTGGATCTCGGTACCGGTTTTCCAGATGGGAATAGGATTTATTGCTCGACTATACTATCCTCCCCTGGATTTAATTTATGAATATCTCTTTATGCCTCCTCCACCAATGGGCCGGCAAGCATTTCCAGATCCATATTTCCTGAGTCTATTTCTGACTTTATATAAACACTGAGTATGTAGCATTAAATGCTTGTATGCAATAATAAAGGAGATTGTGAAAATAAAAACAAAAATAGGAAAATAAATGTTCAATTCTGATATATCTGAACACTATTCTGGCTCTGTTTCTTCTTCCTTTCATAAATATATCTCATAAAAAAGATATAGATATAATGCAAATGTCCATCCAGAGTTAAATGGATAAATAAAATGTAGTATATACATAGAATGAAATATTGTGTTCACATTTAAAAAGAAGAAAATCCTACTATTTATAAAATTATAAATGAACCTAGGGGACCTAAGTGAAAAAACAATCATGGAATGATAAAGATTCAGAATTCCTTGGAGTAGAGCGCCAAAGTAAAAACCCAGGGTTAAGGGTGAGGGTGGACGTTCAGCTTCATGGGGGGGAGGATGGGATGGGACACAGTCTTTTGGTGGTTGGAATGGTGTTTATGTACACTCCTACTAATTTGTAGTCATATAAATCACTGTTTAATTAATATGAGAGGGGAAAACTGATTGAATGTCTCAAATTTTGTAATGCACAGACCATAGGCTGAGTCTTTGATATGTTGACTCTCTTAAAAGCTTAGATCAAGGAGAACAGAAGCAACTGGTGGCACAGCTATATACAAATAATGTCAAAGGACATAAATTATGGTGATGTTGGGTATGATACAACAAATCCTAACAAAGGGAGATTTCAAAGTTAACACAATTGCCAAATAATGTGATTATAGCAATAACTATTGCCTTCTTAAACCCTAAGATAACAGGAACCTCCTGCTTCCTTTATAGAGCCTATATTCCCCTGGTCCTGGAACCTCTCCCATATTTGGGAGCTACTCTCTTCCCTGATGCAGCTTTCTGGTCCTTTTTCCAGCCATGACATCATCTCCCCAGACAAAATCTGGATCCACCTGCATATTAGATTTCAGGCTCAGAGGAAAATAAAAACACTAGTATAGCCATAGGCCCTTTGGAATATAACTAAAATATGCCTACTAGCTATCTACAAAATGGAGACCCCGCCCTCCAACTTTTCATCTGCACTATTCCAGCCTTTAGGTTCATGATTAGTCAATAATTTGTTTGGCTCTATATGTTAACTCTTTTTTCAGCCACCAGGTTCCAGATGCTAAGATGATGCCAACCAGACTTCCCTAGATAGACAACCCCACCAATATGTCCTGGAGCTCCGACTCCCCAGAACCTCACCCCACTAGGGAAAGAGAGACACAGTCTGGGAGTATAGATAAACTTGTCAACGCCCATATTCAGCGGGAAAGCAATTACAGAAGCCAGACGTTCCACCTTCTGCATCTCACAATGACCTTGGGTCCAAACTCCCGGAGGGTTAAAGAATAGGAAAGCTATCAGGGGAGGGGATGGGATATGGAGTTATGGTAGTGGGAATTGTGTGGAGTTGTACCCCTCCTATCCTATGGTTCTGTCAGTATTTCCTTTTTATAAATAAAATAAAATAAAATAAAATAAAAATAAAAGATTCATTATTCCATCTATGTGAAATATCCAATATGTAAAACTCATAGAAGATGGTCTTTGGCATGAGTTTGGTGGAGGTTGAGATGGGGAGTTGCTATTTTAATGACTGCAATTTCAGGTTTGCATGATGAGTAAATTCTGGGGATCAGCTGGACTAACTAGTATCTATAATATGGCAATTTTCTTTTACTTCAAAATATATTAAAAGGATAAATTTCATTTCATATATTCTTAACATACAAGAAGAACAGAGAATTTATAGAACTTGTACATACATTTAGTGCCTTGATTGTTGTGGTGCTGTTATGGGTATTTACATAAGTCCATATCCATTAACATGTACACATTAAATATCTGCTTTTGACAAAGACACTGGCCAAAGTTGAAACCACATTTTGGATTACTCTGGTTAAATAAATGTCCCAAATTGTGTTCAAATTTACATTTAAATCCTGGTCACAAAATAGACTGTAATGCTGTCTGTAGAAAAGCTGCCAACTTTGGTCTGAGACAAAACTCTAGTTTTCATCAAAGGTAGAGTCCAAAACATGACAACAGACTTAATATTAAGCTTAGACACTGATTAGGAATTAACACTAGTCTTAGATTGAGTGCTAACACTGGGTCTAGAATAATCTTTCTCACCATGGTCACTTCATTTCATGAACTTCATTTCATGAAATACTGAACATAAATTCTGTTCATAAAGAAAAAAATTTTTGCCTCCATGGTTGTTGCTAGGTCTCATCTGCACTATATATCTGCTACTCCTGATTTTTTTTCCATTTTTTTTTATTCGAAAGGATCAATATGACAGAGAGAAATTGAGAGGGGAGGGGAAAACAGATATGGAGAGAGAAAGATAGACACCTATAGACTTGTTTCATTGCTAATGAAGCATCTCCGCTGCAGTTGGTGAGCCAGGGCTCGAACCCATATCCTTGAGGACCCTTGCAGGTCCTTGCGCTTAGTACTATGTACACTTAACTGGTTGCACTACTGCCTGGCCTCCTCTGTTTAAATTCTTATCTAGCTTTTACAATACAACAAAATTAACATTAACATTAACAATAACCCCAGATAGTCATAATGCTGACCTTTATGGACTCCCAAACCTAAAAATACAAGCAATTCCAGGGGCTAGGGGATAGCACAATGATTATGCTAATTACTTTTATGTCTGAGGTTCTTAGGTCCTAGATTCTATCATCTGCACCACCATAAGCCAGAATTAAATAATGTTCTGGTCTCTCTGTTTCTCTGTCTGTCTCTCTCCTCTCTCTCTCCATATATATAATTTTAAAATAAACAAAAATATTGTAAAAGAAAATAACTTCAACACTGACCAAACCTAAAGTTAAACTTTGACCTAAGCCCTAATCCTGACAGTGGTATAAGACTGGCCCATAGACTAAACCCTAATACTGATCTTAGAATGAGATCTCTTCTTACAAACACTAAATTCTTTTTTTTTTTTCTTTCACTCGAGTACTACTCAGCTCTGATTTATGGTAGTGCAGGGGATTGATCCTGGGACTCTGGAGCCTCAGGCATGAAAGTCTCTTTGCATGACCATTATGCTATCCACTGCCACTCCATAGACTAAATTCTAATATTGGCCCAAATGTAAATCTTATAGTTGACTTCATCTGTAGATATAATGCAGGTTACATTGAACCAATATCAGTCTCAGAGTGAGTTTTCACACTGGTCAGAAAAACACTCTGATCCTTGTCACAAATAGTTAAAATTTGAACTCATTGGTATGGCCTCTTATCCCTACATTCTCTGGTTTTTGCAAGACGGACTTTTTTTTCCTCAGAGAGTCTCCCTCTCACATCTTTTTTTCTCTGCATGGAATGTGGTTGGTTTCCCTGCTTCAAATGAGTTAAATGAGTTATTTGTTCTTCAAGTACCATCATTCACCGACACCTATTTCCAGAATGAGTTTTTATTCTTCTATGTGTCACTAGAACCCTATGTAGATATCTTTAAAGCATTTCACACTTTGCACTCAATCTTTCTTCCTAGAGTAGGAGCTTCTTGAAGGAAAGGGTTTTTTGTTGTTGTTGTTGTTTTGTTTTTTAATTTGTGGGGCATCATGAGCAATGATGCCTACCACAGTGCCTTCTGCAAAGCAAGAAGTTGAGTGAACTGTTAAATATAATAAATGTCCTCTCACTTTTTAAAACTTGTAGACAATTAAAACTTACAGATAGCTGATCCATCTGACAACCCAATTACCATCTCACAAGGGTCCCTGAAAGAGTGAAAGAGAAAGATAAGGAGCCATGTTAGCTAAGTTACTTATGTATTAATTCCTCACAAAAATTAGGTAAGAGGGGGGTCGGGTGGTGGCACAGTGGGTTAAGCGCATGTGGCGCAGGGCGCAAGGACCGGCGTAAGGATCCAGGTTCGAGCCCCTGGTTCCCCACCTGCAGGGGAGTCGCTTCACAGGTGGTGAAGCAGGTCTGCAGGTGTCTATCATTCTCTCCCCCCTCTGTCTTCCCCTCCTCTCTCCATATCTCTCTGTCCTATCCAACAATGAACAACATCAACAATGGTAATAATAATCACAACGAGGCTACAACAAGGGCAACGAAAGGGGGGAAAATGGCCTCCAGGTAGAGAAGAAGTCAAACTCTCCCTATTTGCAGATGACACGATAGTATACATGGAAAAACCTAAGGAATCCAGCAAGAAGCTTTTGGAAATCATCAGGCAGTACAGTAAGGTGTCAGGCTATAAAATTAACATTCAAAAGTCAGTGGCATTCCTCTATGCAAACACTAAGTTAGAAGAAATTGAAATCCAGAAATCAATTCCTTTTACTATAGCAACAAAACAATAAAATATCTAGGAGTAAATCTAACCAAGGAAGTGAAAGACTTGTATACTGAAAATTATGAGTCACTACTCAAAGAAATTGAAAAAGACACAAAGAAGTGGAAAGATATTGCATGTTCATGGGTTGGAAGGATTAACATAATCAAAATGAATATATTACCCAGAGCCATCTATAAATTTAATGCTATCCCCATCAAGATCCCAAGCACATTTTTTAGGAGAATAGAAAAAGTGCTACAAATGTTTATCTGGAACCAGAAAAGACCTAGAATTGCCAAAACAATCTTGAGAAAAAAGAACAGAATCGGAGGTATCACACTCCCAGATCTCAACTGTATTATAGGGCCATTGTCATCAAAACTGCTTGGTACTGGAACATGAATAGACACACTGACCAGTGGAATAGAATTGAGAGCCCAGAAATGAGGCCTCACACCTATGGACATCTAATCTTTGACAAAGGGGCCCAGACTATTACATGGGGAAAGCAGAGTCTCTTCAACAAATGGTGTTGGAAACAATGGGTTGAAACATGCAGAAGAATGAAACTGAATCACTGTATTTCACCAAATACAAAAGTAAATTCCAAGTGGATCAAGGACTTGGATATTAGACCACAAACTATCACATACTTAGAGGAAAATATTGGCAGAACTTTTTTCCGCATAAATTTTAAAGACATTTTCAATGAAACGAATCCAATTACAACGAAGACTAAGGCAAGTATAAACCTATGGGACCACATCAAATTAAAAAGCTTCTTCACAGCAAAAGAAACCACTACCCAAACCAAGAGACCCCTCACAGAGTGGGAGAAGATCTTTACATGCCATACATCAGATAAGAGTTTAATAACCAACATATATAAAGAGCTTGCCAGACTCAACAACAAGACAACAAATAACCCCATCCAAAAATGGGGGGAGGTCTTGGACAGAATATTCACCACAGAAGAGATCCAAAAGGCCGAGAAACACATGAAAAAATGCTCCAAGTCTCTGATTGTCAGAGAAATACAAATAAAGCCAACAATGAGATATCACTTCACTCCTGTGAGAATGTCATACATCAGAAAAGGTAACAGCAGCAAATGCTGGAGAGGTTGCGGGGTCAAAGGAACCCTCCTGCACTGCTGGTGGCAATGTAAATTGGTCTAACCTCTGTGGAGAACAGTCTGGAGAACTCTCAGGAGGCTAGAAATGGACCTACCCTATGACCCTGCAATTCCTTTCCTGGGGATATATCCTAAGGAATCCAACACATCCATCCAAAAAGATCTGTGTACACATATGTTCTTGGCAGCCCAATTTGTAATAGCCAAAACCTGGAAGCAACCCAGGTGTCCAACAACAGATGAGTGGCTGAGCAAGTTGTGGTATATATACACAATGGAATACTACTCAGCTGTAAAAAATGGTGACTTCACCGTTTTCAGCCGATCTTGGATGGACCTCGAAAAAATCATGTTGAGTGAAATAAGTCAGAAACAGAAGGATGAATATGGGATGATCTCACTCTCAGGCAGAAGTTGAAAACACAAGTAGAACCTGAAATGGAATTGGCGTATTGCACCAAAGTAAAAGACTCTGGGGTGGGTGGGTGGGGAGAATACAGGTCCATGAAGGATGATAAATGACATAGTGGGTGTTGTATTGTTAAATGGGAAACTGGGGAATGTTATGCATGTACAAACTATTGTATTTACTGTTGAATGTAAAACATTACTTCCCCAAAAAAGAAATAAATTAAAAAAAAAAGGCCTCCAGGAGCGGTGGATTCATGGTGCAGGCACCGAGCCCAGCAATAAGCCTGGAGGAAAAAAAAAATCAGGTAAGAGATAAAGTTTGTCATTTTTAGGATGATGTTTGGGGCTGCAAGACATAACTGATAAATTTTACATAATCACAACATATGTGTCTTAACTTTACATTTCAATTCTGAATAAAATGGAATAGCATTATCAATTAAATAATTTGGGGCAACTACCTACACAAAGTGCAAGTTCTTTTGCTTGCACTTTATTCCATTTGTGAGTCAGAAATGTGTCACATGAGGTAGGTTGTAGTAACTAAACTGTGACAATTTACTCAGTCATAAGAAATCATCCCTAGGAGTACAAGTGAGAAATAAGCAGGGAAATAAGTGTGACTGACCATTTTGTTATTTTTTAAATAGTGCAAGTGTTTGATGTCCCCCCAGATGTCTTTATTTGCTTCTTTTTTGGTTAAACAGCTATTGTACTAAAAAAGGTAATATACTGATGAGATTTGTAGTTATTTATCATTATTCAAGTTGCATCATCTACACGTTTAATTACAATAGAGTGTACGTGGTTACTTATTTTCATGGCAATTCTGTGGCTTTATTATGGAACTTCTATATTAGCTTACATCTCTGTTTATATGAATATATCAAAATTAAAAATATGATAGCCAATCAGAAACAAAAAGATGCATTTTCCTAGAACGTTTAAAGTGATTCTAATGCATTTTGTTCACACAGAATAGACTTGGACAACTTTAAAGGATTAGTGAAAATTCTAAGTATTTCAGAGCATAAAAAAAAATTCAAAAGGTATTCAATCAAAACCCAATTAGTGAAGATCAGACTTTCAGGTGTGTATGTGTGTGTGCCTGAAAAATACAGTAATCAATGATAGTTCTTCTACAAGTTTAACAATCCTCTGAGGACAACTCTGTATGACAAAATACTACAAACTACAATACCCAGAATGCTCTCCTCTGTCTGAAGTGTGTGTGTGTGGGGGGGGGGGGGTGAGTGTCTATAAGTGTCTCAACTCCATTTCCCACAATGCTCTGCTTTCACTTTAGTGTCTCCGCCAATGCCAATCTTGGATTTCTCCAGGAAGAACAGCCTTCAGCAACCTGAAACTACATTTCCCACATGGACACAGGCTAGGTCTCAGGCTTCCCTGGTGACCAATAACCAATGGGAGACACCTGAGCGGCCAAGGAGTGAGTGAGAGTCCAGCCCCGGGCCTGATTGAGAGGCCGAGCTGGCTATTGCACAGTTGGGAGTTCGGAAGACCGCAACGTGGCGTGGAGCGCCGCGGGAGCGCTGCTGGCCTGGGAGCCACCTTCCGAGCCCGATTTTCCATGGCTGTATAAGGAGTAGCACTTCGGTAGCCGGGGAGCTGGAGGTCAGAGAAGCAGAAAGCCCGAGTGGTTGTAGCTGAGGACTGTGGGACTGTGGGACTGAGGGGGCCTCGGGAGGAGGGTGCTTCCGGGGCCCCGCAGTCTTCAGCGCCTGACTCCGCCCATCTCCGCTCCTGGAGGGAGGGGGATTGGAGCTCTGAGTGGGCTGCTTTTGCACTCTGAGTACTGGTTTCCGCCACAGTCTCTAGAGGCGCTCTTCTCTATCCGCCCCCTACCCCCACTTCGCAGGTGCCTTCAAAGATCTCTAAGTTAGGGTACTTTGTCCAGTGTGTCTGGGTGCTCCCTACTTCTTGAAGGAGTGGGGCGATCGGTTTTCTTTTTCTCAGTGGTTTGGGCACTCTTCCCAATGCATGCTCTTCCCAGTTGCTCCAGATGAGCGGTGATTCTTTGTCCTGTGCATGAGAGGGGAGAGTGGGGGGGGGGGAGGAGAGAGGAACACAGAGAGAAACACATGGAGACACTTTTGGTCCAGTGTTCTCTTTTTGCCTATTTGCTAGCGAGATAAAAAAATAATAATAACGCCATCTCTTGTGTACTTCATCCAGCCGCCCCCCTCCCGTTTCCCTTTTCCCTGGGGAGGTCTTTGGAAAAGTTTCCCCTTTGCATCAATGTTGGGAAGCAGAAGAGGGAAGGAAGGGACCTCGCTGGCTCCTAAGAAATCTGTGCTTAAGTTCAGTACAGTGTTCTGGCGAGAGCAAAAGGCTGAAGTCAGCACTGCTTTCAGTGGCTAGTGAGCGCTTGCCCGCCAATACTGACAGCACCAATGCTGACAACATTTAGGGAGCACCCCAACTACAGAATAAAGCAGACTAAGAAGCAAACTCTAGGCATACTTCCGTTATTACAAACTCGTTGCACAAATAGCTTAGGGGTTAGTGGAAGGGAATACTGATGGATGGGTGTTGATTATTGGAAGATCGAGTTTAACCACTGAAGTGCCAAAGGCTTGAAACTCTTCTGGACCAAATCTGATAGGCTTTGAAGGGGAGGTGAATTTTAATTTGAATTTCAAAAGACTGCAGGGGATTTTAAATGGACAAAGAAGAGAGGAAATGCATCCTGATTTTAAGAAGGGGTGAGGTTGGGGGAAGGGGGTCACCTTGTAACCTGTAGCCTTACCTGTTGGGTATAAAAGGTATCAGAAAGGAGAGGCAAGGAAACAAATAGTATTGCAAGCTTGGGGTCATAATAACAGGACGCTATGAAGCAGCCATGTAATTTGTATATATTTTCTGTATCAAATAAAACTAAAAACAGTAAAGTTAAAGTTAGGTGATTTTTTTTTCATCCTAGGGGCACCTGATTTGAGATCAATTCGTGGAGAACACAAGAAGTATGGTGGCATGTTTCAGGTGTGTCTGACTTAACCCCAAGGAGAATGTTTACCTCCTTACTCGGGACTATTCTTAGCTACACTCTTTAGCTGTGAGTTTTAAAGCCTGGTGATATGGACTTCTTTCTTGAAGGAATTCATATGTTGTACTTGTGCATCATGTTATCTGATGTGTAGTCATTTCATTGGTGGACAATAATGGCTGTTCTTCATTGAACCCATAGAAGGTTCTAGGCACTACCATACACACTTTGTTGTCGTAAGTCTTATGCGGTAGGTAGGTACTCTTTGTCACGGTTTTTTTTTTTTTTTAGAAGAGAAAGCTGTACATCAGAGAAGTTAAACAACTTAACGACATCCACATAGATTGTAACGAGTTGAGTTGGGGGGGGGGCAGAGTGGGTATATTTCTGACCCCATGCACTGTCCATCACAGGTTGCTGGTTCCAGTGATCACTTTTATCCTTGATTTTCCATCTGTGGCTGGGAGAGATTATCATGAGGTTTAGTGGATCATCCTGGCAGAAACCCAGATGATTCACTTTAAGTTTCTATGTCAGTCTGTGTCTACTATAAAGTAACTGCCAAAATCAAATTAGCTTAACTGCTGTTGCAGCCACAGCTAATTGTGTCTGCCCCAACTGTAGTCAGTATGGCTGTTTCTGAATTAGATAGTTCACTTTGCAAATATGCCATGCTTCTAAGCTAGTGTGACTTGAATAGTGGTTTGGGTTTTGTCTTATTTGAGTTTTTCTTTTACATCACCTTCTGAGCCACTAGTTCTCTTCCATAAACTTTGTCTATATGAAGTGTTGGGGTTGTAACCAGAGTTCAGGGTGTGAACAACTCTTGGGTGTACCTGGGGAGAAAACTTCCTGGGTCTACCTGAAATAGTGTGGAGTATAGTATGATAGAGACAAATCTGATGTATTATGGGAGAATAAAGGAGGGAATCAGGTTTTTTTTATTTGTTTGTTTGTTTGTTTTTGCATTGCCAGTGTGTCACTGCTTGGGTACCAACTTTTATCTTTTATATTCTTTTAATTTTAGGAGGGGTTGAGTGAGACAGACCACAGCTCTGAAGCTTCCCCTGCTGCTATGTCATTCCCATGTGGTGGTGAGCTAAAAGGTAGGCCACATGCAGGGTCAGGCATGCAGCCTACCCAGTTACCCAATGAGCTACCTTCTGGTTTCCATGATAGATGGGTTTGAAAGATAGAGTTTTCCAGGCAGAGATGAATGGAGGACAGGAATTTCAGATCAAGGGAGAAGACTTAAGTTAATTTTTAAGACAAATGTTAAGTAAATAATAATATACCTGTGTGAATTTGATGGAAAAAAAGCTCTAAATAATACTCACATGACTGAAATTGAGAAAAGCTACTTGCAGACAATAAAGAGCCACTAAACTATTTCAGAAGAGAGACATAGTGATCGGGTTTTCATTTTAGGGCACACTGGACTTGGGAGGAGGTTAGCCACTTAGGAGGCTGATACTCTCTACCTGGGAGCTTTGATGAGAGCCTGAGGGAGTAATACATTACAGGAGGGAACAGATTTGAGAGACATTCAGGAGGTAGAATTAGTAGGACTTGGTAGATGTGAATATTGTCACTCTTACTAGTGTTATCAGAGTCATCTGAAGATTCTGATGCCCCTTCCACTTTCTTTACATTAGAAGGGGAGAGCCTAACAGGCTATGCACATGCATAGCTAACTGAGGAACTCTCCTTTTAACACTCAACTCTATTGACATTTACAACAGTACCTCTGTGAAGCCTTTCCTGCAGCTACCTCCACCCTAGCCCCTTCAAACGCATACAAACATGAAGCAGTGTTAGGCTCCTGGCTTCCATAGGCCCCTGACCCAACCTCTCTCCTAATCTGTGCCGCACTGTCATGTGTTGGTCTGCGGGTGTCTCGTCTCCCCCTGAGACTGTGAACTCCTTCTGGCCAGGCACTAGAGTTCATTCATGTCCATGTCCACAGCATACAAAATGGCATTGGACCCTGATTAATAGTTACTGATTGGAAAAAAAATGAATCTAGTCACATCAATAAATCCAGACCCTGGGAATTACTGAATGTCAAATGCTACATACAAGAATATTGCCTGCTTGCTGCTTTTGCTACTGTTGCTGGGTAAAGGAGTGAATTCCAGTAATTTATGCATATCACTTTACTGGAGATGACTTTTATTTTTTCATTCATTTCCCTCTTCTCACCAGAGGTTACCTTACCATTTTTGTTCTTATCATTTATGTATCCAGCCCCATGTTCTTTTTTTTTTGATGTTTTTTTTTCTTTTTTATTATTTATTATTGGATAGAGACAGAGAGAAATTGAGAATGGAGGGAGAAATAGAGAGGGAAAGAGATAGAGAGACACCTGCAGCCCTGCTTCACCACTCACGAAGCTTTCCCCCTGCAGCTTTCCCCAACGGCTTGAACCTGGGTCCTTGTGCACTGTCATTTGTGCACTTAACCTGGTGTGCCACCACCTGGTCCCCAGCCACATGCTCTTTAAGCCTGCCCATTGCTTTGTTGCTCTGATCAAGTTGACATTGCTTCCACCCTTATACTGTGTCAGGAATCCTTTCCTTCTCTGCTCCAAGTTCAGTCAGCTCCGTCCTTAAAATCCCTCTTAAGTGGCTCTACTATTCATAGAAACTGTTACTGGTTCTCAAATTTGGTGATAGCCCTTCTGGAGAGCCATTTATCACTGTGTCACTAACATGTTAGAATTGAACATAGCCTTTAGCTTAGCACTTCGACTTCTGGGAGGTGTGCTGAGGAAATAAATATAACATGTATAAAAAATTAGCTCCAAGGATGTCTACCCTAGTATTGTTTATAATAGCCATCCAAAGCAAAGCGTTTTAAGTGTTGACTATTAGGAATCATCAGTTATGGTATATCTGTAGCTAAAGAATGTACTACTAAGTAGCAATGTAATGTAAATTGATTGTACTAAAGAATAGTGAATGCTGTACAAAGTTGTTTACGATGTTATGAGAGAAAACTCAGGTTGTAAAGCTGTCAGATCCCAGTTTAAACACAACAACAACAACAATAACACACACACGCACACCCCATCCCACAGGCATAAAAACTGCATCCTTTTATAGAAAAAGTCCTAAAATATCAAACCTACAAAAACTATTAAGAGATTTGCTATAAACATGGTACAATTATAAGAGTTATATTCTTTACACTTTTGTATTTCTTTATTTTCTAATTTTCTGCAGTGATACATTTGTTAATTTTAGACTATTATGTTATTCTTTTGTTCACCCTTGTTACCATTCATTGCCATAGTTCAGGGCACACCACATCCACTTCACCCCCAGAAAGGACACATGACTTCTAGCAGGGTCACTTCTGCCCACAGCCTGCCTCCCAGCCTATTCTCCATCAATGCCGACTGGATGGTTTTTTCTAAATTGCACATCTTAACCCCTTTGGCGCCATATAAAATAGTTCAAAGGCTACCTACTGTCTGCAAGATAAAAACTCAGACTTTGTGTTTCCTCATTCTGTTCTTATTTCTCGACTTCTATCCATGAATGAGATCATCCCATATTCATCCCTATCTTTCTGCCTTATCCCACTTAACATGATTTCTTCAATCTCCCCCCCCCAAAAAAAATGCAAAACACCCAGACAAACAAAAACCAAACAAACAACTCAGACTTCTCAGATTGGCTTATAAAACCTTGGGAAATCATTTCCCTATTTTCCTCCTCAGGATCACTTTTTCCTCTTACAATTGACTATATTCGAGTTTGAAGCCCAGGCCTGGCATGTGATAAATAAGTGGTAATACTAACCTGGTATCAGCGTGGATTTTATGGATTAACTGTTGTGTGCTAGGTAGTCCACTAGTATTTCAGTTCTTCCTTAGTGGAAAAAATATTAACTATACACAGTAGCTACTTCTATTTCATAAACGAGGAGCTGTAATTAACAAATAAAACTGGGAAGAAAAAAAAAGCATAGTGTGGAAAATTAAGAGAAAAAAAAAGTCACCCCTTGCCATAACACAGTTCTGATTATTTTTCTACAGCTCCTGGAGTCTTTGTTAGTGTGCATGCAAACATTGTTCTTTCATTTGGGCAAGTTGTATGTGACCACAGCAGAACAATAGTCCAGTCTGACATGGTTGTAGTATGGCACGGTTCACATTATACTAACATACCCAAATCTTTCTTCTGTGTACATAATACTTCATGTAGGAGTGACAGAATAGCTCCAACTGCTTTTTTTTTCCTTCCTGTTTTGAAATTGCTTGTCTTTTGGGAAGAGTATGTCAGCAGAGAGCTCCAGAAAACCGTGATAGAATTGAACGTACAAGAAGAAACAGTGTGTCTCATGAGAGCCAAGCCATCGGTTAATTTATTTATTTTAAATGTCATGTAGATGTATTTTGCAGCAATCTGTCCCCAGGGAAGTCCTTGGTTGAATTCAACTGTTAACCCTACTTACAGAATGCAGTCTGTGCCTGTACTATATTCTTGCATTGCTAAGTGATCTTAGATGTAAGTGGTTTACCTTAATGAAATATAATCAGATGAATATGAGATGACTGATTTTTCCTAAGAAAATGTGTCAGTGTTCATATTACCATTTAGGATCCTGCTGTGCCGTCTGGCCTTCACTTTTTTCCTTGTATATAATGCCCATTGTGCAAAAATGGTTGCTCTTTAAAGGACAAAAGTCCTCAGCATGAATCATCAGAATAAAATAACAATATCTCATAAGCAATTGTCACTTTTTAGTACTCTGGAAAAAAAAGAGCTTGTGTTTCTTCTGTTCCTCTTAAATCTTCCTCAAGCCAGGCTTGGCTCTTAGATTTATATGTAACAGCAACAACAACAACAAAAAAAAAAAGCAAAGTGTTTACCAGTTTTGACACTTTTGAAGATCAAAACAGACTCTTTTTTTTTTTTTTAATTATTCTTAATTCAGCATGCCTCTCAGCCTGCTCTACAGAAGGGGCTAACTGTTGTTGTTGTTTCTGTAAAACAACCCAAATGTTTACTTCCCAGAAATAGTGACTGATTGTATGTTTAAAAATTTGTATTCCAGGCTTCAGTGCTGCTCCCTCTTTTTCTTGCTTATGAAGTTCGAAGTGTTGCAGACTTCTTCACCCCACACCTTTTGTTTGTCTTTACTGGTTGACAGTATAAAAGCAATGTGGGATGGAAAGTGTGGTGAGATAGACTGGCAATCTGAGAGGAAAAAAAAAAAGTTTTTGTTAGCTCTATCCTGTTTTTTTTTTTTTTTGGGGGGGGGCTCTGGTTTTAGGTGGTCCCTTAGCCACAAAACATTATTTCTGTGACGTAATAGTGATGGGTGAGAATAAGAAGTAGAGACCATTCAGTGACTGCCCATTAGCAAGGCTGGTCCAAGTGCGTCTATAGACAGAGCAGAAATGAAAGTTTGGCTGTAATTCAGAAGAGTTGAAACGCTGGGTGGAGAGTATTATATAAACAACAAGGCTTCACGGATAACCATGGGGAAATCCCCAGTAAGGGCTCTTCTCCATCTGCTCCAGCTGCCCTGCTTTCTAGCTAGCAACAACTGCCAGTGAGCTCTTCCTGGGGTAAAAAGCTGCCCCCCATAATATATCCTCCTGCGATTTCTTCAGTCAGGTCCTCAAACACACTTCACTAGGATTACTTTGGTCACACAATAATCTAATTCTCACCTTTCAAGAGACTGAGCTTGATTTATGGGACACTTGATGTTCAAGCTCATTTATTCACTAGACATTTGGACACAAATAACAGGAGTTCCTCCAATGCAGGCCCTGGAAATATAGTGGTGGGTCAAAAGCAGTCCCTGTCTCTCTCTGAGGAGGTCACAGTCAAGTGTGTGTGTGTGTGTGTGTTGGGGGGGGAGTTAGATACTCTAGCCAATAGTTATACTATAATGGAAAAGTTTTTCAAAGAGATACTCAGGGGTGGGTCACTTATGATACAACCAGAGTTTAGCTATGCCAGGTCACAAAGTATGTGTGGGCACTGCCTAGGTTGAGCTACCTATCCACAAAGAATTGGTGAGTAAGGATGCCAGGAAGAGGGATCATCAAGGGTAAGATGGTTGTATGTGTGGAATTCTCTGGTTCAGATAACTGGTACTATATGTGCACCATTGTAGTAGAGGGAATGGGTTAAAAATCGTGAGAACCATGCAACCTGTTGTTGAAGGAAGTCAGGTGAGCTAGCATGGAAATGTTTTCACTTCTTTTTTTTTTAATTTTATTTGACCGGACAGAGAAATTGAGATGGGAGAGGAGGTAGAGAGGGAGAAAAAAGGCAGACACCTGCAAACTGGCTTCACTGCTCGTGAAGCATCCCTCCCTGCAGGTGGGAGCGGGGGCTCAAAGTTGAGTCCTTGTACGTGGTGATATGTACACTTAATCCAGTGTGGTGCTGCTCGACCCCTCCATCTTTAATTAATTAATTATTTTTTCCACTAGGGTTATTGCTGGGGCTTGATGCCAGAACTACAAACTCATCACTCCTGGTGGCCATTTTTTTCCTTTGTAATTTTTATTAGATGAGACAGAGAGAAATTGAGGAGGGGAAGATAAGAGAGGGCAAGAGAAAAATAGACCTGTTTCACCTTTTGGGAAGGATGCCCCCTACAGGTGGGGAACGGGATCTCGAACCTCGGTCCTTACACCTAGTTCTTCTTCTTCTAGCGTTTGCCCTTCTTCCGTAGCCAGTCAACAGCGTCAAGTTGAGCCTGATGTAAAGTTTCGAGACCTCCTTTGAATCTGGAGAGGTGGCAGTCGTTGACTATGTGGGTCATAGTCTGTCTGTAGCCGCAGGGACAGTTCGGGTCGTCTCTGGCTCCCCAGCGATGGAACATAGAGGCGCACCGGCCATGGCCTGTTCGATAGCGATTGAGGAGGGCCCAATCATAACGTGCTAGGTCAAAGCCGGGTTGACGCTTGCAGGGGTCTGTGATGAGGTGTTTGTTCTTTACCTCAGCTGACTGCCAACTCTGTTTCCAAGAGACTGGAACAGAGAAGTTCAGTGTAGGCGTAGGGGACCAGATCGGGTGATGAGACGTCAAGCGTTGGACAGGGTGGGCGAAGATATCCGCGTATATTGGCAGGTCCAGTTGAGCGTAGACGTGGGAAATGAACTTAGATGATGCCGCATCCCGACGAATATCTGGCGGGGCGATGTTGCTAAGAACTGGCAGCCATGGAACCGGGGTGGAATGGATGGTTCCAGAAATGATCCTCATGGAGGAATATAATTTGGAATCGACCAACTGGACATGGGGGCTACGGAACCATACTGGGGCACAGTATTCTGCAGTGGAATAGCATAATGCCAGAGAGGATGATCGTAGTGTGGAAGCGCTCGCGCCCCATGAGGAGCTGGCCAGTCTTGCAATGATGTTATTCCTCGCACCCACCTTTGCTGCAGTTTTTATGAGATGTTCGTGAAATGACAGAGTGCGATCGAGAGTAATGCCAAGATAGACTGGCTGGGCTTCATGCCGGATTCTCGTATCGCCAAGCTGCACATTAAGCTCACACGAGGCCGAGGCATGGTGTAGATGGAAAACAGATGATACCGTTTTTGCAGTGCTAGGGATTAGTCGCCATTTTTTACAGTAATCAGATATCAGAGACATGTCTTTCGTGAGTGTTTCCTCGAGGATGTCGAACTTGGATGCCTGAGTTGCACAGCAGATATCATCGGCGTAGATGAACTTCCTTGAAGAAGTTTCTGGGAGGTCATTGATGTAAATATTAAATTACACCTAGTAATATGTGTGCTTAACTGTGTGTGTGCCACCACCCAGCCCCTAGCATGGGACTTTCAATGGGGGAAGTGACAGGATTTTTTTTATATTTATTTTCCCTTTTGTTGCCATTGTTGTTTTTCATTGTTGTTGTAGTTGTTGTTAAATAGGACGGAGAGAAATGGAGAGAGGAGGGGAAGACAGACAGGGGGAGAGAAAGACACCTGCAGACCCGCCTCACCGCCTGTGAAGCGACTCCCCTGCAGGTAGGGAGCCGGGGCCTCAAACCGGGATCCTTACGCCCGTCCTTGGGCTTTGTGCCACGTGCGCTTAATCTGCTGTGCTACTGAGTGACTCACAATGACAGGATTTAAGGATAGGTTTTCTGAGGAAAAATCTAGAGATAGAGAAAATCCACCTTTTTAAAATTTATTCTTATTAGTAATTTAACAATGGTTGACAAGATTGTGGGTCAAGAGGGGTACAATTCCATACAATTCCCACCACCAGAGTTCCATATCCCATCCCCTCCATTGGAAGGTTCCCTATTTTTTATCCCTCTGGGAGTGTGGACCACAATTCTTTAGGGGTGCAGAAGGTGTAAGTTCTGGCTTCCATTCTCCCAGTCTGCTTCTGTCTTTCCCTAGTGGGATAGGGCTCTGGGGAGGTGGGGTTCCAGGACATATTGGTGAGATCATCTGCCCAGAGAAGTCAGGATGGCTTTATGGTGGCATCTACAACTTTGTGGCTGGTTTACCTTTTTAATGCCAGCAGTTGTTGAGATAGAGTCAATTTATGCCATTCAACAATTTCATCTGTGCTAGGTTGCCTGCTCAAAGATCACATTCAACACTTCTTTCCTTATACACACAGGGCAGACCTCCCTGTAGCCCTGCACATGTTGCTTAACTGAATGTTCATTCTTTCCAGTTTAAGTTAGTAATCCCACAAGTCACTTGGCCTTGATTGTCATGAAGGAAATCGGATTCGAAGCATTGCAGCTTAGTTTCAGAAACTATATGAAACCTTTTTAAAAAAATATTTCATTTATTTATTTATTTATTTATTTATTTTCCCTTTTTGTTTTTATGGTTGTTGTTGTTATTGATGTCGTTGTTAGATAGGACAGAGAGAAATGGAGTGAGGAGGGGAAGACAGAGAGGGGGAGAGAAAGAGAGACGCCTGCAGACCTGCTTCACTGTTTGTGAAGTGACTCCCCCTGCAGGAAGGGAGCCGGGGGCTGGAACTGGGATCCTTATGCCAGTCCTGCGCTTCATGCCATGTGTGCTTAACCCGCTGCGCTACCACCCGACCCCCCATGAAACCTTTTTTTGCTTGCTGAGCCAGCAGGGCTGAGGTGAGTGCTGGTCAACTTCACTTAGGGGTTAGGTAAAGGAAAGGGGCAGAGACTGAAGAGATGGCAGGAAATAGCTCACAACAGGCAATCCCTAAAGGTCACAACCAGATAAAGCTGTATATATAAGTGCCAGATGTATAGAAAACAAATGCATGTTGACGGTACTTGTGTCCAGACAAGTTTCATTACCTTGCCAGTCTGTTTCAGCATGTGTTTATTCCTTGAATTCTGTACTGTAAATGACTTCCTATATGATGAAGCCCAAATGTCATAGTCTGGCATTCAGTTCTATCTGCATTCAGGCTCAAGCCTCCCTTTCCAATCTTCATCCTTCTGCCTTAGAGATATTCTCTCCTCTGGCAGTTGCTCTTTCAGAGTCTACTTTGGCTTTCTCTCACCAATACCGTGAGCCCTCTCAAGGCTAGGACTGTGTATGTATGTATTGCCCCCAGGGTTATTTGCTGGTGCTCGGTGCCTGCACAATGAATCCACTACTCTCGTGGCCATTGTTTCCCTTTTCTTTACTTTTATTTGATAGAACAGAGAGAAATAGAAAGGGGAGAGGAAAGAGAGAGAAACCTGCACTACTGATGCACTGCTCATGAAGCTTCCCTGCTGCAGGTGGGGACCAGGAGCTTGAGCCTGGGCCCTTATGCATACTAAGGTATGTGCTCATCCAGACTCACTAACACAAGGCTTCAGCTATGGTTTTTTTGAACCTCTTTGAATCCCCCATCCAGGCTACCATAATGCCTCAGATGTTACAGTAAGCACAAAAGATATATCTCTGGGTTATTTTTTGCCCTCTTCTTTCCAGTTTCTCTTCTGCTGACTTCATCCCCTCTCTACTAAATATGGCAGCCTGAGATACTAGGTAAAAGAAGTGATCATTGTTTAACAAACTGTCTCGCTTTTAACTTATTTTGAAATAATTTTAATATAGAAAAATTGTAAGAATCACCCAAGGGCTCTCCTATACCATCCACTCAAATTCATCAATTTTAAATCTTTTGTCCTCAATTTATATTACTCTATATACATGTGATTGTTTCGCTCTGAAATATTTGAGGTTGAAAAAGTTATACTCTTTATCTTATTTTCCCCCTCACCCCTTTGTGATTAAAAAAATCAAACATACAAAAAACTGAACAACTGGTACAATGAACACCCATTAGATTCTATAATTAACATTTTATTCTCTTTGCTGTATTTCTCCATCCATTCGTATCTTCTTTTTTTAACATTTTAATATTTATTTATTTTCCCTTTTGTTGCCCTTGATGCTTTTTATTGTTGTTGTAGTTATTATTGTCATTGTTATTCATGTCATTGTTATCTCTCCATCTTCTATGCATTTTAAATTTAAGTTGCAGAAACCTGTACAATTCTTTCTAATATCTTCAGAATACATATATATTTTTTATTTATAAAAAAGAAACATATACAAAACCATAGGATAAGAGGGTACAACTCCACACAGTTCCCACCACCAGAACTCCGTATCCCATCCCCTCCCCTGATAGCTTTCCTATTCTTTATTTCTCTGGGAGTATGGACCCAAGGTCATTGTGGGATGTAGAAGGTTGAAGGTCTGGCTTCTGTAATTGCTTCCCCGCTGAACATGGGTGTTGACTGGTTGATCCATACTCCCAGCCTGCCCCTCTCTTTTCCTAGTGGGGTGGGGTTCTGGGGAATCGGGGCTCCAGGACACATTGGTGGGGTTGTCTGTCCAGGGAAGTCTGGTTGGCATCATCTTAGCATCTGGAACCTGGTGGCTAAAAAGAGAGTTAACATATAAAGCCAAACAAATTGTTGACTAATCATGAACCTAAAGGCTGGAATAGAGCAGATGAAGAGTGGGGGGGGTTTCTCTGTTTTGTAGATAGCTAGTAGGCATATTTTAGTTATATTCCAAAGGGCCTGTGGCCATACTAGTTTTTTTTTTCCCTGAGCCTGAAATCTGATATGCAGGTGGATCCAAGTTAATGTCTGGGAAGATGATGTCATGGTTGGAAAAAGGACCAGAAAGCTGGATCAGGGAAGAGAGTAGCTCCCAAATATTGGAAAGATGTATAAATATTGTTGACTGTAAACCCCATTGATTTGATGTGATCTAGGGCCCATATTCAGCTTAGGAGCCTATGTGACCTCTGCATCCCTGTAGATATGAGCTCACTTTCTGTGGTCATGAGTAGGGATATTCCAAGCTGCCCCAATATCAGGATCCATCTTCTTCAGGTGTAGCATAGAGTATGTTGTCCATCCTCCCTTCGGAGGATGGAACATTCTCCACCATTGTTGATCCAAATTGAGGGCAAGGCCCTATGGGGGCCCACAAAGGGGTCTATTGTGTTCTTTCTGATAGAGATGATCTGTAACAATGGAGAGAGGGATTTATTTGAGGTCTAGGCCCATTATGTCTGTTTGGGAATCTCAGGACTCTTGACTAGGGCCCAGCTGATGGGGTGGCTTGATGGTGACTAAAGAGTCATCGTTAAAGTATTTCAGTCTCTTGCCCTTATTCAGCTTTCGCAGTCCTTGCTTTGATAGGTTAGCTTTGGAGTGAGTGAGGGAAGTGTAATAGGAATTAGGTGAGTAGGGTATCTAAGTCTCAGTAGACAGTATTTCATTATGAATTTTATACTGACTCACTGTAGACTATTGTGTACATTTGTTTTCAGGTATGTATTTTGCCCTAATTTATTGATACATGTGAACCTATGCTCTATCTCACAGGACCTGGTTTATATCTAGGTTTTGGGACTTTGTTAGGAAGTGAACCACGTGGAATGGAATTAGAGAATACTATGAAAGGAAAGGTCTCACCCAAGTAGTGAGGATAAAGGGTTGACATTCCACGCCTGATGTCTCTGGACACAGTCTGAAGTGAAGCATGCTGAGGTGGTACTTGTTGCGTTGTTTAGGTTAGGATTAGTGGATGCAGTATCATTTGGTATGAATTGAGAGAAGTGTTGGTATGCTTCTAGTTCTGCTTCTGGGATCCCTTCTGTTACATTGCTTGACGTTGTGGTCTATTTACATGGTCATTCTGTTACATTGGTTTGGTCTCACTCCCCTTGCCTCCAGGAGATTTTGGTTTAGTCTTTGCCTTTTCGTGCTTCTTCCCGCCCCCTATCCTATAGTCTTTGCCTTTTCGTGCTTCTTGCTTCTCCCCGCCCCCTATCCTATATACTTCCTTGGTTCGGGACGCAGCGGCCTGAGGAGAGAGATGGAGGAGCCCATTGTGTGGTGATTAAGTTGTTGGACTGCTTGCCCGCTCGTAAATAAAGATTAAACTGTGTTCTCAGCTCAGCCATGAGTTTCTGGTCGTCTGTATCTCCCGCCCGTGAAGCCAGCCCCGGAGAAAACAACAGAGAAGCATGCAGGAAAGTGAGCCCCACTGTAGAGGTTCCAGGACTGGGGGAAATATAGGCTCTATAAAAGAAGCAGGAGGTTCCTGCTGTCTTAGCATTTAAGAAGGCAGTAGATAGGTATTGCTATAATCACATTATTTGACAATTGGTTTAACTTTGAAATATCCCTTTGTTAGGATTTGCTGTATCATACATAGCATCACCATAATTTTTGTCCTTTGATATTATTTGTATATAGCTGTGCCACTGGTTGCTTCTGTTCTGTCTGGTCTAAGCTTTTAAGAGAGTGAACATATCAAAGACTCAGTCTATGGTCTGTGCATTAAAAAGTTTGAGACATGTCCTATCTCCCCTTCCCCCCCCCCCCCGCCCCGTGAAGCCTAACATCCACCTTCACCCTCAACCCAGGGTTTTTACTTTGGTGCCCTACTCCAAATTCAGTCAAATCCTGCTTTGAGATTCCCTTTCTGTTCTTCTTTCTCAACTTCTGTTTATGAGTGGGATCATCCCATACTTACCTTTCTTTGTCTTTCTGACTTAGCTCACTTAACATAATTCCTTCTAGCTCCATCCAAGATTGGTCAGAGAAGGTGGGTTCATTGTTCTTAATAGCTGCGTAGTCAGAATACATATTTTTAACCAGACAAACAAACTACTTTGTGTTCTGAAATCAACCAAATCATCCAGGTCTACCTGCACTGACTGTGTTGCCAAAACTCTGTCTACCCATGTGTCTTAGAACTCTATGCTCATAGTACACATCTCTGATTAACTTTTGGATGTCCCACCACTCCACCTAGTACAGTGTTGGACTCACATTCTATATACACTGCTTGAATGTGATGAGTCAGAGGTAGGACCGGAAGGAGAGTCAGAGTAAAACTAAAGTAAACTGGGGGAGGAGGGAAGATCTGTGAGAGGAAAGTCAGATATTGAATGGGAGAGAGAGAAGTTAAAGTTTGAAGAATGGGAGAGGGACAGTATGCCTTAGTCCACCTACTACTTACAGCATTGTATATCAGCTCTCACTACCCTTACTTGCTGCTTTCACATTCTCTCTTTAGAAGGATAGATTCCAGGAAACTAGAGACTGTTTTTATTGCTCAGCAGAACACATGACAAGTCTCCTGCCTATTACTAAGGCATAATCAATTAGTATATTCATGTTACTTCATTAATATGCTAGTCTATTACAAGACACTGTACTTTTAGAGGACATGACTAGGCCAATTAGAACCTCTTCCAAACAATATCTATGTCATAGACCAAAGAGGACTTCAGTTCAATGAATCCTAGTTTTCTTTATAATCTATTTTGCTCTGTCATTTATGCATACAAGGATAACTTGAATCAGCTTCTATTGAATAATTATTTTGTGCCAAGCACTGTGCTATTATCACATCATTTCCTTCTTCAAATGACCTAGTAAGGTAGGTGTCCTTTCTCCATTTGTTAGATAAGAAAACTTGAGATTCAGTGGTTTTAAGTACCTTGTTATTTAACTTTAATCATTAGAATGTTGATTTAATAATTGGGATTAGATGGCTTGAGTTCAAATCCCACTTTCTTCATTTACCAGTTTAGTGACTGCAAACAGTCAGTTAACAACAGTTAGCTCAGTCTCCTCACTTGTAAAAGGAGAGTAATTATACTTACTATTTAACTGTGTTGTGAGGCAACATTAGGAAAATATGTAAAGTATAATTCCATGTCAGTGCTCAGCATAAAACAGATCACTTCTCCTTTTTTATGAACTCACCTGTAGTTTTCACTCAAGGAATCCAAACAGCTTCTGAAACACATTTGAAAGAGAAAAATTCTGCAAGAATATTAAGCTGACTATTCCCAAGGCTTACCAAGGACAGTTGTCCAACTCTTACGTGAAGCATGCTTCAAAATCAGTTAAAAACTTGAACCCTGCATAATTGGATGGTCCATCTCTCTGCTTCCTGGAGATGAATGAAGGTCACACTGTAAGATGATCTATTTCATTACTGTACTAATCGTTACAGTTGGCATAGACCAGTAGACTTGGTATATTAGTTGTCCCAAGCTCTGTCATTTCAAGGCAAATGAGCTGAGGCTCAGAAAGTGTGCTCTGTGGGGTATGCCACCACCTGGCCTCAAGAAAAAGAGCCTGGGAAAGGAGGAGAGTGAAGGGGTTGGAGGGTCTTTGGGGTCTTGGTGCATGATGGTGGTAGAAAATGACCCATACTGAGAGTTGAGAGTGTTTTGCAGATATCAGTCAAGTGAAGATGAGCAATTGTGCCCATGTGTCCACAACTCTACTGTAAACTACTAACCCTCCTCCAAATGAAATGGTGAAAGGAGAAAAGAGAGAAGTAATGTGAATGAAGGTGATCTGAATGAAAGCGAGGGGGGAGAGTGAGAGAGAGAGACAGAGAGAAAGAGAGGGAGAGAGGGAGAGAGAGAGAGGAGAGAGAGGCCAATTAGTGAAAATATCAGGAAAGCCCAGTTTTCCCAACTCCTTATTCAGTGTCCTTTTTGTGAGCACTCAGGTCAAACCAAATCTTGATATGATCTTTGCAGGACTGAACTGATTAGACTTTCAAGGTTCAGTACAAGAAACTCATGACTGATTCAGAAAACATAAAGCTTTGGTCTGGTTCAAATCAGTTTACTGGTTGTTGTTGCTCTCAAGTTACTAGCATTTCTATCTTGCTTGGGATTTAGCAATTTAGTATTTTTAGTCCTCATTTAGGTTTATGGTTTGGTTCAAGTTCTTCTTAGAAAAATTCTACTGGGATTTTTGGTTTTGACAAAAATGCTAAGAATCGAAGGTGGTTAATGATGGGAATTCACTCGAAGGGACCACTCAGGCTTGGTGACAGCTGATGAGAAGGGACTTGATTGGATTAGCGAACCATTAGTGCTTACATTCTGAAGGCTGGCATCAGGTTAATGGCCAACATTGCAGAGTTTTCTGGTGTGTGTTTTTCTGTGTTTATTTTTATCTGGATGCTCTGATATTTTCACTTCTATTCTTGCTAATCTGGGTTGAGACTTCTGCCTCTCACTTTACTCATTGCCTTTTGAGATACGCTGATAGTCATGTTCTTGACATGATGCTCATCTTTCGGCTGTAGGTAAGGAAGCTGACAAAAACCACATTGCCTGTTCTTTTTTCTTCTCTTTACTGTGAGTGGCCCTTCAAGGAACTCAAGGAGTACAAATTTCAAGCTTGAATGTGTAGAGGACTTAGTTCACTTGTAAGAGCCATATGCAGATCAGCCTGACACTGAAATCAGGTTGTTCCTTTCTTGCCAGTGTGGCTTTTAAAGTCTCTGTTGGCAAACCTGAGATTAGGCTGACAACTCTTAGTGGCCAGCCATGCCGCAAGTAAGGCCATGGTGGATGGAATCTGGAGAAATGTATCCCACTTACTGGACTTTCTATATGCAAAGAGAAGTGAGTTCTGGTGCCAGTGCTTTTTCCTAAGCAGTAGGAAGGCTAGGATTGTAGCTATCATAATAAAGGGGCCCTTTTCAATCCTCAAACTGCAAGCACTTTCTATAATGTAAGGTTTTGGCCCATTCCAGTAAGTGTGCTTCTGATCAGAAAATGAACTCTCACTTTATATTCATTTGTTCTCCTCCCTTTACCTCTCTTCTATTCTTTCTCTCCTCCCCACCCATCCTCCATGTTCCCCATTTAGTAGCTCACTTACTTTTAGATACCAACCACCTAACTCTTTGTGATTCACAGTGTCCATTTTTCTCCAGTGATACAACATCCATTTTGAATACATATTTTACTTACATTGTCAGTACTGGAAATATCTTTCAAAGGAGCAATGAAATAGTTGCCTTGCTTCTTGCAGGAAGTAGGCTGGGCACTTGTTTGAGGGCACAGCTGGCACTGAAGGGGACATCTGATATTTCTGCTGTGGCTCCCACCTTTCTTTCAGCTGCTTCAGATTTGGCCCTTTCGAAGAGACACACACTTGGCAGATGGAAATCAGGACATGTGGGATTTGGCTGAACGAAAGGTCCCCAAGCATTGCCTGGATTATTTAGTGCCCCAGGTGTGGCCACCCCAGGACTTCATGTGCTAAAATTGTTTCCCAGCTTAAGCCAGTTGGTCACTGTATATAGTATCAAGGCCTGCTTGGAGCCTCCTAAAACATGACTGGAAATGTTTACCTTGTGACTTTAGATTTAACTCATTAGCCTGAATCCTTCCTCTCACACTGGTACTTAAGGATACACCAGGTTAATAGAAGGATTCAGCAAAATGGACATGCTCATTGTTCACTGGCCTATGGTCTAGCTGGGAAGTAATAACAGACCATACCCCCCAAATACAGTAAATTTCCAGAAAGAAGGGATTAGAGGGCTTCAGCTTTTTTTTTTTCTTGCCTCCAGGGTTATCTCTGGGGCTCAGTGCCTGCAGCATGCATAAATCAATCCACTGCTGCAGTCTGTCATCTTTTTTCCATTTTGTTGTTGTTGGATAGGATAGGGAGAAATTGAGAGAGCAGAGTAGGGGGGGGAGAAAGACACCTGCAGACCTACTTCACCGCTTGCAAAGCGACTCCCCTGCAGGTAGAGAGCCGGGGGCTCGAACTGGGATCCTTGAGCCAGACCTTGCGCTTTGTACTATGTGTCTTTAACCTGGCGTGCCACCGCCAGGCCCCGGCTTCAGTTTTTTTTTTTTCAATAACTTTTTTGCTTATGTTTTTTTTAAAGTTTCCTTTTATTGGGGGGTTAATGGTTTAATGGTTTACACTAGATTTGTTGGCACATGTGTACAATTTCTCATTCACCAAGAGAAAGTGTCTGCTTTGTAGAAATTTGAAAGGGGCTGGGGGGTAGATAGCATAATAGTTAATGCAAAGAGACTTCAAGCCTGAGGCTCCAAAGTGCCAGGTTCAATCTCCCCACACCACCATGAACCAGAGCTGAGCAGTACTCTAGTAAAAATAAATAAATAAATAAACAAAAATAAAAAAAGAGCAACCAGTATTTCCTACTACCTTTGAAATTGGAGAAATTGAAGGCGCCAGGCTCAATCCCCCCGCACCACCATGAACCAGAGCTGAACAGTACTCTTGTAAAAAGAAACAAACAAATAAACAAAAATAAAAAAGTGCAACCAGTATTTCCTACTACCTTTGAAATTGGAGAAATTGAAGGATATTTCATGATGAGGTTATAGTAATCTTTTTATTTTCATCATGTGATAGAGCTGTCACACTTGAGTCATTTAGGTGAGATTTGTTTCAGGATATTATAATAACAACAACAGCAATAATAATAACCCCATACAATGATATAGCACTCTATCATTTCAAAATGATTTTCATATCTATTATCTCTTTTGCTCTTCACTGCAATCCCATGAGACACATAAAATGGGAACTGTTATGCATATTTCAAATATTAATGGCCTTAGGCTCAGCAAAGTTAAGTGACTTGTCCAGGATCATACAGCTAGCAAGTTGTAAAACTGAAATTGGAACCTGATTGCCTAATCCACAGCTTCAATGCTCTGTCAGTTGTGTCCAGTTTTCTTCCTAAGAGATCATCTCTAAAGAGAGAGAGAGAGGGAGAGAGATCGCCTTTTTCTTTGTCCCTATTCATGATTCATCTCGAAATCAGTCTGAAAATGGTGCTCCAGATGAGCGGTTAAGTACAGTTGAAGCACTTATAGGTGAAATGTTTTTGGTCACCTATGGTGTGAGTCCTGCATATATGGCTCTTAGCTTTTTCACCTTGAGCTTAGCTGAACTGTTTTTAGCTAGACATAGATTGTTGTTGTTGTTCGCTGTTAAATATATGCACAAAAGTTATGTGATCCACTGATTATAGGTGTGAAAGCTGCACCTGGGGAATGGGACGAGGGATGAAAAGTTGGCTTAAAATAATTAGCTTCTTGCCTTTTTGCTAGGAGATGTCATGTTCAATAGAACCTAATTTCTTTATTCTTCCTTTGCTTCCAGCCTTTTAAATACAGTTCTTTAGGGGGAAATTAGCAAGTATTGGTTCTGAATGTTGATTTCTCAGGAACCCGGGTCGCTGGAGGAAAGAGACAACAGAGGGACTTTCCTTGTTTCCTAACAGTGGGCAAGCAGTATTTTGTGCGGGGCTGCCAAGCTCAGACTTTCTTCTAGGCATGCAAATCGCAAAGTTCTGATTTGCCAACTGCATGCTGTTTCTGTAGGCACTGATGTATGAAATCCCGAACGAATTCTCCAATGAACATACTGCTAATTGCTTCTCCACCTGCTCTCCAACCTCCTGTGCACCCCACCCCCTCCCTCCACTCCCAATTCAGCCTATAAGTGTCCGTCATTGGAGATGGATGGTGACACATGCAGTAATAGCAATTCATAAAAGCCAGTTCCAGCCCTTGTCTTCAAGGCTCCTGGATTTTCCACTGCCTGCTTTTGTGTAAGTGTAGTGGATGGAAGTGCTCCTGGCATCTGAATCCACCTCCCTATGCTCCGTTGCTAGAGCTCAGTTGCTTGGCTGGAGCTGAGCTAAACAGATGCATCGGATCTGAGCTGAATTGTGGCTGGCTTTCTTTTTTTTCTTTTTCTATTTTTTTTTGTTTGTTTGTTTGGCCTTTTTTTTTTTGTCTTTTTATTGTTGTTATTTGTTTCTCAGTGGGGAGGTGGGTTAGGGGTAGTGTGTAGTGAGGGTTTGGGGTGTTTAAGCTTTTCTTTTTTTTTATGGAGAAAAGATAGTAAAGGGAGAATAACCCCACGATAGGATACAACGTGAAACAGTTCCCTGAAGAGAGTGTCGCGATGTTCCTGGTACAATATACAGGTATAGTGTGTTTTCTTTTATCTGAAATTTCTCTTTTGTTTCAAAGTGCTTTCTTTTTTTTCCTTTTGCTTCCAGTTCAGATGTACAGAAGGACAGATAGGTTTCTAATGAGCCAAACAAAATAGCTGCATAAAACATGCCTGCTCTTAGCTATAATGTTGGTGGCAGATTGCTGTGTCAAATCTGGGCTTTCTGTTAAATTGGTAGTCCCGATCCTTTAATTGTACATGCTTCTCTGCTGTGTTCTTGTATTGAATTTATCAAGTCGTATGCTTGTAACTGGTCCTATGTGACACAGTGTAGAGTTTTTCTACGTAAGTCACACTGCTTTGGAAACAAAAAGTGATTTTTTAAAAAGTATTTGGTGTGTTGCGTTTCTCAACAGTTTATTAACTCTTGTGTTTGTAAACTGGTTTTCTAGATTTCAGAGATATAGTTAAGAGTAAAGAAACTTAAGACAAGAAGCATTCCAGAACACTCAGTTTGGTTGATTTATTTTATTATTTAACTCAAACTGCTCAAAATTACACAGGATTGTCATTTATCTGTACTCCTAGTAGAAAAAAGTGTTGGAAACAGCAAACCTTAAAACACCAGCTTCAAACCATCTTCACTGTAAAATATCATTGGGACAGGAGTGGTATTTAAGTCTTCTTTTAAGCTTTCAGGAACATATTGGGTCATACTAATGAATAACTTGAACACTGGTCAAATACTGTTGAATGTTATTTAACAGATTTCTTATTAGTGGTTAGGCAGGAAGACTCCCTCCAAATGCAGTAAACCTTGAAAAAGTTTCGCTTTTCTTGCTAAGCAGGGCAGAAGCTTACTTAGACCCTGAAGCCACATGTTTTGATAAGTTTGAATATCATTTGTCGTCAAGGACTTTCTGCTTCCATTCCTGGTTCATGGTCCTTAAGATATTGTGCTCAGAAGCTGAAAAATCAGATTCTGTTTTGATGTTTGGTGTGACAGATGATTTCACTCATCATTAATTGGACAACACACAGATGATGTGGACTGGTGAGTGAGTGAGTGAGTGAGTGAGTGAGTGAGTGAGTGAGTGAGTGAATGAGTGAGTGAGTAAGTGAGTGAGTGAATGACAATATTTCAAGGTTATGCTGACGAGCACACAGTGAACCTTAGTGCCTGGACCAACAGCTGCTGAATTGAATTGTCTGCAATTAAAGCAACAGCAGGTTTGTGTAGTCTCCCTGCAGCCCTTTTATTTGAATTTACAGCTTCAGTTTCTTCTTGGGTAGCAGTTGACTTGTTTCACTAAATGTTGGAGAGTTGTGCTTTTTGGATATTTTTTTTCTTCCAGTGTATGCTTGACTCTAGGAGAGCTGTCTCTCTATATTTTAGTACTATAGGTTGGCGAAGTTCTGTTTGGTTTAAAATCAGAGAATGTCTTTATTTTCATCCCCTGAAAAAGTAAACAGAAACATGTTCATGGAAAATATTGCTTTACTTGATAAAGGTTTGCCCAGGGTCTGTGTTACTGGTTTACATTTCTGTATGGGAAAAAACATTGCAGTTTGGTATGCTACCGGAATTATTACATCTGTGAAAAACTATGCAAATGAGTGGGGTTTTTTTGTTCAATAATGGCATTCTCTGTTAGCTTTCAGTTATTGGGTGATCTAATGGAAAATATTAAATCCAACAAGATGACTGTTAGGATTAAATTGTATTTATGTTCTATAGTGAATATGTGTTTGATGTGCATATTATATTTAATGTGTTTAATACATCATCTTACTCAAGTTGGAGAATTTATTGCTACAGTTATTATATAATTAGTTATAATAGATAGCAAAACTAAAATGGTTGTTCCTTAGTGGTTGTGTTATAAAACATTTACATGATGATTTAATATATTTGATCAGCTTCTACCAAAATTTTTGTGTGATGGCTATGGTCAGTAGCTTTATAGTATCCATTGCATAGATAGCAAGACTTAAATGAGACTTAGAGGATAAGTATCTGGCCTGAGGTCTCACATCTAACAAGTGGCCTAGCCCAAATTGATAGGCTAGTTGAGCTGGCTTTCTGCCATTACACTGGGTTGCCTCTGAATTCATGGATCCAAGGTAAATTAGTAGTCAAGAAGACCAGATGCAGCCAGATACTTAAAAATGTGGTGGTTAATAGAGCTCTAGAGATTTTTCCAAACTGTTTTAATACAGAATCTATTTTGATATGTGAGTGCTTTATAGCTTAATTTTTATACGTAGAAGAAACATTGTTTGATGAATTTTTCCATCAATATGAATGAAGGCAGAGGCTTGTGAAGTTATCAGCAAGTAAAATGTCCAACTGGGTCCAGCACAATAGCTCACTTGGATAATGGGCTGCTTTGCCGTGTGTGACTCAGGCTCCAGCCTGGCCTCCACTGCATTGAGGAAAGCTTTGGTGCTATGGTCTCTCTCTCTCTCTCTCTCTCTCTCTCTCTCTCTTTCTCTCTTTCTCTCCCTGTCTCTATCTAAAAATAAAAGTTGAACCAAAAAGGTTAATGTGGAAAATTTTCTTTCTAAAATAGGCTTGTTTGCTTTTAATATTCTGCTCATGACCATAAGATTGTTTTCATGATAGCGTGTATATTTTAAAATATATTAGCTATGAAGTGCTATATCTTTGGTGTTTGATAATTTTACCCAGACCCACAGGAACATGTATAGCTAGCTTAGTTTCAAATTTTTCTTTTTGTTTATCCATCTGTCTCTAGGAATATATGTGTATCTACCTGAAGTAGACCATCTTTCCCATCTTTTTTAATTCCTGGCTTTTCACTTTTAAGTCAATTAGTTAAAAAGGAATAAAACACATTTTCTGTACCTCTGAAGAAGGGAATAGTGTTTAAAACTGCATTATCACTTCTGCAAATGAACCCAGATATACTGGTTTTCCTCCTTTAAAATTTTTTCATCCAACAATCTCAGAGCAGTGATTCTTAGATCTGAATTTATGAGACTATCCTATGTACTAAGGAAATGACTAGATTTTCACACCAATAGACAACTTGTAGACATTTGATGGCATATGTGTCAAGAAAATGACCAAAGATAGGACAAGTGTTGCTATGACCTGTTTATAAAATTTTCCAGAAAGATCTATTGTATATGTTAGAATTTCTTCTCCTGGATGATATTTCTATATTGTGACATCCCTTAAAGTAAAGCTATCCTTACATTGTTTCCTTTTAGCAAGAGGGTAAGGTTGGTGACATAAAGTACTCTTAGAATTTGACACAATACAGAAGGTAACTTGGGGGGCAATGGATCTGGTTAGAGAGTAAACTGGGAACACTGGGCATGTGATTATTAGAAGCTTGGTATTAACCTTACTTTCGGGTGACTGAATTTCCTGTGTTATTAGAAGCTCTGGCTATCATCTCTCACTCCCTTCCTCTTTATCGAAACAAGCTCCCTAAATACAAATGAAAAGAAGCTTACGGGGGGGGGGGGGGGCTTTTAAAGAAATTGACATTTTCTGATTGGTGTAAGAAAAATTCATCTGTAAAATAATCATTTTACCCCATGCTGTGTGAGGCCAAGAGAAATGAGAGATAGTAGACTTTTAGCCTTTGGCTGTTCAGGGAGCTAGATTGGCTGTGATGGCTTTTCCCCTCCTTTGGTATACTCTTGGTTGTATTCTAGAGGAGTGAAAGACTGATCATTCATATGGATGGGGGGGGGGATGTGAGAACTCCGTATATACCAGACAGCAGTCTCCTGGAGCCAGCTTACTACTGGGGACCACTAAGAAGACTTATGAATTAGAAAGCTTACTCATATCTTCTTTTCTTAAAAAAAAAAAATGTAACATTCATTTTGAGTAATATATTGTTAAGGTGTAAAGTGACATCTCAGTGATCAGGGAAATGCACTATGAGCATTTTTTTTTTCCATATGTCTGCTGGCCCTTTGGATACCCCCCTCCCCACCCCAGTAAAGTGGAAAAAAATATATCATTAAGGCATGCTGTCTATGCAGGTCAGTTTACTGCAGGTGTCTCTTAGGCTACTAAACTTGACTGTTTTCTCATATATGTAGCACAGATGCATTCTAAGGCTATTGAACATGACATGACATGGCATGTGCCATTCATGCACACAATAATACGATCAGCTTACATAACGCTTACTGTATACCAGACTGTCTTATAAATAACTTACGTGTGGTCTTCACATCATTCCTATGAGGTACGTGGCTTTTGCATTTTTAGGATAGAAAGACTAAGAATTTAACTTACCTGCCTATTAGGTCACCCACTTAAGTAGCAGAGCCAGTATTTGACTGTAAGAAGTCTCTCTAGAGCCCATCATGCCTATAACCACTATACAGTACACTGTATGTCTAAGGGCCTTTCATTAAAAATGCTGTTTGCACACTTGCATGCCGCTTGGGACAGAAGACATTGGCTGTAGGCTGTGAAGAGCTGTGCTCTCAGCAGACTACTGAAAATTCTGCCTTATTTCTGACCCTTATGGCCAAGACTCTCTATTTCCAGAGTCAGGGTGAATCATTGTATCCCCAGCAATGTCTAAATACTTCCTCTACTCATGTTCTATCTTAATTTTTTTTTTCAATTTTGAAACCATTTTCATCTTCAACTGATTTTTTTCTCTCGGTTCTTAGTTTTTTGCAAGAACAAACACTGTCAACCAGAGGGCAGTTTTCTTCCATGCAAACCATAGCATATCTACCCTATATCACCTCTCTCCCTACTACATTTTCTACCTAGCTGCTAGAGTGTTCTTTCTAGACACAGTTGTTATCATCTAACTGCACTGATAAAAAAAAAAGTAAAGGTTTATGATTTTATCCCAAACATTCAGGGCCATCTGTGATCTTGTCCTGGACACTGAGAATGACTTTGCAGTCTTGCCTCTCACTCTTCAACCCTCTCTAAACCCTCTTCACTGGCCACTTTAGGTTGCCGAGTACACCTCAGATTTTCAAACTCTTGTGCTTTTCTTCATGCTGTTCTCTACATTAGTTTTCATTCCCCACGTCTCTGACAACCTCAGAACTACTCAACATTTAATGTTCAGCTCAAATGACACCTCCTACTTTATCACAGTACTATTTTTCTCTTTTATTACTTTGTCTGAACATATTAGATCTATTTTATCAGTAGAAATAGAAAATAGGTATCTTGATATCCTTTTTCCCCCCTTTGCTCTGTTGTTGTCCCCCCACCCCCGCTAGACTGAGTTCACTGAAGCAAAAACCTTCTTTTACTCGTATTTAAACTGTTAGCCTAGTGCCTTTTGCATATTTAATACTTAGGTAGCAGTGCCTAGGTCTTTAGAAGCTAACATCAAAGAGTTTTCTTGGGGGCTGGGCGGTAGCACAGCAGGTTAAGCGCATATGGTGTGAAGTGCAAGGACTGGTGTAAGGATCCCGGTTTGAGCCCCCAGTTCCCCACCTGCAGGAGAGTCACTTCACAGGGGGTGAAGCAGGTCTGCAGGTGTCTATCTTTCTCTCCCCCTCTCTCTTCCCATTTCTCCTTGTCCTATCCAACAACAACAACAACATCAATAACAACAACAATAATTGTTGGGAAATTGTGCAGATGTGGTTGAACACTGGCAGGGCCCACAAACCACTATATTTCCATGCAAGTATTATTTACAGATCTCCACCATGTTATCCCCTCAGGGTATTGCTAATTCAGTTAAAACCATTGCAACAGTTGCTAAGGCCACTTCCACCTTCCCAACATGCCTTTTGCCTCTCTCCACCCCATTCCTAGCCAATCCCATCCCGACTTGCCACTTCCGGAATTCTCCCATAAAAGCCTCTCCTGTTTCCTCTTTTGCTCTCTTCTCTCTTTTCTCTTCCACGACCCGACCTGGAAAAGGGCTGGTGGGCATAGTGGGAGGCGGCCATTTTGCTAGCTCCATGTGGCCTAAACCACTGTGCTCACACCCAACCAATTCTGGGATCTCCGCGTGAATAAAGATTTGCATTCCCACTCCGCCATGAGTTCCTGGTCTCTTCTCTCTCCCCCAGGACGCAACCTGACAAATAATAAAAACAACGAGGGCAACAAAAGGGAAAATAAAAATAAATATATATAAAAAATTAAAAAATATATTTTCTCCTTTTCTGCTAGTTCAAGATTCAGGGATATTCCTAGACCTCTAGAGTTCCAGAAGAGGAGTGACTAGATAGTTTCTTTACTGTGTAGATACTCTAGAATATCCTGTTCAAGAAATATGTTTTGCTAGTGAGACTGTCTTCTTGATTGCTCACTCTCTCTCTCTGTCTCTCTCTTTCTCTCTTTGTCTCTTTTGTCTTTGTGGAATAATTTGTACTTTCCTCTTTTTAAATATTTTATTTATTTATTTTTAAAATTTTGGCTAGAGACAGAAATTGAGAGGGGAATAGTAATTAGAGAGGGAGCAAGAAAGAGAGAGACATGCAGCACTGCTTCACCGCTCATGGAGCTTTCCCCCTACAATTGGGGCCCAGGGGTTTTAACTTGGGTCCTTGCACACAAAAATGTGTGTGTTCAACCAGGTGTGCCACTTCTTGGCCCCCTACTTTGTACTTCTCTAGAGAGATAAGTACTTGCCTCTGTATACATACAATACGTAGTACTTATCCATACAAGAAAGTGAATTAGAATGGATAGTACTTTTGGACTTTTAAGATATATATTCACAGTATTTCTTTTTCTTTTTTCAGATAGAGATAGATGGGGTGGGTGGGTAACCCCATAGCATCGAAGAGCTGCTCTGGGAGCTGGGCTCAAACCTGGGTCAAACACATGGCAAAACAGCATTCTATTCAATGGGGCTATTTCACTGACCACATTCACAGTAGTTTTTAAATGTATTTTAGGGACTGCCTGTGTCAGCGTTACCTAGGACACATGCTTGAAACACAGGTTTCAGAATGCCCACCTCACACCTAAGTAATGTGCATTTAGCAACTTTTTTTTTTTTTGCCTCTAGGACTATCACTGGGGCTCGGTCCCTGCAGTATGAATCCACTCCTCCTGGTGGCCATCTTTTTTCCATTGTTGTTGTTGCTTTTGTTGTTGCTGCTGTTGTTGTTGGATAGGACAGAGAGAAATTGAGAGAGGAGGGGAAAACAGAGAGGGAGAGAGAAAGATAGATACCCTCAGACCTGTTTCACCACTTGTGAAGCCACCCCCCTGTAGGTGGGGAGCCAGGGGCTCAAACCGGGATCCTTGCACCAGTCCTTGTTCTTTGCACCATATGTGCTTAACCTAGTGCGCCTCCGCCCAGCCCCCAGCAACATTTTTGAGATGATTCCTCTGTACAACTGACTTAAGAACCACTGTCCAAAATAAAAAATAAAATCTGATGTCTTAATCTGTATGCTCTGTAGATATGAATATTAATTATATTATCAGGAAACTGTCATTTAAATGATTTGACTTTTATTTGTCAGATACATAAAGTCTTGGTCTTGTCTCTTGCCCAGTACAATCCAATAAAGCATTCTATGATGATAAAAAAAGTAATCTATATCTTCTTTTTCCAACACAGTAGTCTCTAACCAAATGTGATGGCTGGGTGATGAAATGTGGTCTCTGTAACTAGGGAATTTGAATTTATTATTTTATTTTATTTTATTTTATTTTATTTTATTTTATTTTATTTTATGTAAGTTAAAGTAAATTGACATTCAGATAGTTATATTTGTCTACTGGATATGGCATTGAAAGTGCAGTTCCAGAGAAGCTTAGCTATTCAAAAGAAGCAATTTTCTTAAGGATCTAGATGGTCACAATGATCATTGTATCCATGGGAAATCAAACAAAATATTGTTTCCTATGACATTAGACATTCCATTTCTTTTATTTTTTGCTGTTGTCATCACAAGGGCTTCACTGCTTTGACCAGCTTTTTTTTTTGGATAGAAAGAGGGAAAGACATATTTTTATACCATCACTGGAAAAGAGTAGAATCTGGAAAAGAACAGGGGAAATCAGATACTGTTTCTCTTATCTGAGAAAGAAGAGGAAAAAAGAAAGGGAAAGTGCCTGGAAGTAATAATAGGTGCAGGTGTGGCTTAGAAAGGAAATGAAAGCAGGGCTCTAGAAAAAAATAGAATATATATATATAGAGAGAGAGGGAGAGAGAGAGAGATAAAAAGTCAACCCATATCTGTGACCTTTGGAGAATGACTGTAGTTTCCAGTGGAGAGGATGGGGACACAGTTCTGTTGGTGGGAATCTTATGGGATTATATAATCCTGTAAATCAATATTAAATCACTAATAAAAAAAGAAAAAAGGAGGAAAGACAGAAGGAAAGGAAGCTTGCTTCAGCAGGCATACTATCCAGATGTGCTATTTTGCTAGCCCTACACTGCCTTTCTTTTTTTTTTTCCTTCTTCAAAGTTTACATTTTAAGAAAGGTTAAAATGAGTTATCCTCAGTAGTGATTTAGAAAATTATGATCTCAATTAAATTTAAATGAGATCTACATTCTACGTTCCTCATTAGTACTGTTTTTGTAATCATATTGACTTGCTATTGGAAGCTGGGTATTAAACCTTGATTTCTGAGCTAAAGATAAGAAAGTTGACTTAATCAGAAGGAAGAGTTCCTAGCTCCAATGTTTAGGTCACAGACTTTAAAAATATATTTTATCAGCCATAGCCATTTTAAGATATTCTTTTTTTTTGAATTGCTCAGTCACTTAGCTGTTCATTCATTATATTACTTCTCTCTCTCTCACCAGAGAACTGCTCAGCTCTTGCTTATAGTGGTGTAGGGGATTGAACCTGGGGCCTGGTTGCCTCAGGAATGAGAGTCTGTTTGCGTAGCCATTATGCTATCTCCCCCCCATTTTTCTTTTTCTTTTTTTTTTTTTACTGTTTCTTTCTATGATATGCTTTTATTGAATTAGTATTGTATTCCTTTCAGGATGATTTCATTATTTAAAATAACAGTAATATTTTGGAGGAATTTGAATTAAAAATAGGTTGTAGAAACATATATCTAGGCACTCTGTTTTATTGTGTGGAGTTCATCATGTATGTTAGTTGTACTTGGTGGTTTTCCAGAATGAACCCAGAGTCATAATCTATAGTATTAGAAGAAGAAGAAGAAGAAAAAAAAACACATAGGTAGAATAGTGTCTGTGACTATTACTATCTGTGGAGACTGGTAAATAATTTGCCAGCTTGATCTGACCTCTGCTGACCAGATCCCAGTTCTTTGTACTTTTTTTAGTTGCTAACAATTTAACACATCCTGAAGTTCCTTCCTTTTCCCCCCTTGGCATTAGTCACTTTCACTCTGCTTTCTGTTTTCAATGGACAGAAGGTCACTACTCCTTTTTTTCTTTCTTTTTTGACTATTCAAACTCAGTTTATTGTTGCTCCCAATCTCCCTCACAAAACTGTCTGGAGGATCTCAAAGTGGGTGTTTTAAAGAGTCACAGAGGGCCATACAGAGCCCTCTGCAAATAGGTTCTTTTGTTTTGAAGACTAAAGAGATAGTGCTGCTACTAAAGTTTTGAGAAATACTTGAAAATAAAACCCAATTTAGAGCTAAATAAAAAAATGTAACCCCTTGCCTCTCCCCCTCCCCCTAAACTATATCTACAATTTTCAGTGACATTTTTTTACTTTGTTTAGGAAGCTAAATCAAATCAGAGTGGAGAAATCAACTATGTTTAAAAGATATGCTGGCCAAATATGCTAGTTCTTTACACAAGTTTTTTCTTTCCTTGTAAGTGGAACAATTATATTTTTTAAAAAAATTATTAGTGATTTAATCTTGGTTTACAAAATCATAAGAGTACAGGGTATAGTTCCACAGAGCACCCACCACCAAAGTTCTGTGCCACGTCCCCCTCCAACACACCACCATAGTTCTCACAAAGTCTTGAGACAGTTTGGCTACTTTCTTTTATGTTCTTGCTTTCTCTTTTTTCAAATTATTATTATTATTATTATTTTGATATGGAGAAAGAACTTTTTTACACTGTTGGTGGAAATTCTAAATAGTGCATCCCTTATGGAAAGCATTATGGAAGAGACGTCAAACAAATAATAATAGTAATAATAATAATAAACCAGTATTACCTCATGATCCAGCAATATCACTCCTCAGCATATATCAAAAGAACATGGCAGCATTAATACAAAGGAACGTATGCACCCCTATGTTTACAGCTGTATTATTCACCATAGTCAAGGAGTGGAAGCTGCATAAATGCCTACCAAAAAGATGATATTGTATCCATTGGGACAAAATGGATGGGATTTGAGGTGTTTATGCTTAAGGAAGTAAATAAGGAGTTGAAAGGCGACTACCAGATAGTTTCACTCATATGTGAAATTACACTGTTTACTCATTTAATTCTCCTTAGCTCTCTATAAATGTTGGTGGCCCTTCTTCCTTAGTAGTGTATACACTACAATCTTGTCCACAGTTGTATTCAGGATTTGTTTTTACCACCAGAGTTATTATGGGTACTCAGTGCTTGCACAACAAAGCCACTGCTTCTGGTGGTCATTTTTTCCTTCTTGACACGACAGGGAAAAATTGATATGGGAAGAGAGAGAGAGAGAGAGAGAGAGAGAGAGAGAGGGAGGGAGAGAGAGGGAAAGGCATCTGCAGTATCATTTCACTGCTCATGAAGCTTTCCTTCTTCAGGTGAAGATTGGGGCTTTGAGCCCTCTGCCAGACCCCTACTGTGTCCAGCCTTCAAAACCTACATTCTTGCTTTTTTTTTTTTCTTTTAAATGTTCTTTCTGAACTTTTTTTTTTTTGCCTCTAGGGTTATCGCTGGGGCTCAATTCCTGCTCCTGGTGGCCTTTTTTTTTTTTTCCATTTTGTAAAATTGGATAGGACAGAGAGAAATTGAGAGGGAAGGGGAGACAGAAAGGGAGAGAGAAAGATAGACACCTTCAGACTTGTTTCATTTCTTGTGAAGCGACCTCCTGCAGGTGGGGAGTCCGGGCCTAGAACCAGGATCTTTGTGTGGTTCCTTATGCTTTGTACTATATGCGCTTAACCCAGTGTGCCACCGCCCACCCCCTCCCCCTCCTCTTTTTATGACAGAGACAGAGTGAAAGAGATAATTGCACTGAAGGTTCGTTCAGTGTGTGGTGTGGGCCAAACTTGAACCTGGGCCTGTCACATGCCAAAGTATCACATTATCCAAGTGGGCAATTTTCACCAGTCTATCATTTATATATGTGTGTGTGTGTGTGTGTGTGTGTGTGTGTGTGTGTGTGTGTGTGTGTAACTATTTTTTCTGACTTGTGTGTGTGTGTTTGTGTGTGTGTGTGTGAGAGAGAGAGAGAGAGAGAGAGAGAGAGAGAGAGGGAAACCCTCAGCATCTGGATGTTCCTTCACAAAAGTTCTTGTTAAGTATGAAGTAGGAAAACATAAATCAAGTACTCCCCATGTTAAAATTGTCTACAAAACAGGAATTGGGATGTGCATAGTTAGAGCTTCTAATGAAAATATTGTAAAGGAAGTCTTCTTTAGATTTTTCATCTACTACTCCCACCCCCTATCCTAGACTGCCAGCACTTGCTATTAAATATGTTTGGCATTTTGCTAGTCCCTCTTCTTTGGTGTGGAGGTAAGGAACTGCAAACAGCTGTAACCCTAATATTCCTTCATGAATCATGGAATTTTGTCCAGCTTATTCAATGAAAGCTATACAACATGGTTTCACCTAAGTGTATGTGGTAAGGAGCATGAAGATAATTGTGATAATCTATGTTTAACAACTAATAAAATTTTAAAGCAAAGGCTAAGAGTATGGATTAACCTTCCAATGTCTGTGTCCAGAGGAGAAGCAATTATAGGAACCAGACCTTCCACCTTCTGCACCCCATAAAGAATTTTGGTCCATACTTTCAGTGGGATAAAGAATAGGCAAGATTCCAATGGAGGGGATGAGACATGGAACTCTGGTGGTGGGAACTGTATGGAATTAAACCCCTGTTATCTTACAGTCTTGTCAATCACTATTAAGTTACTAATATATTTTTTAATCTGTGTTTAATAAAATGGCAATGACCTGCAAGTAAGCCAAACTAGTCTAGAAATGTTTTGGAGGTTGTATGCTACATTCTTGATGGTTGTAAATTCTTTTAGAAAACTTTTATTTATTTATTATTATTTTAAAAAACATTATCCTTATTTGTTTATTGGATAGAGAAAGTCAGAAATTGAGAGGGAAAGGGGAGATAGAGAGGGAGAAAATCAGAGACACCTGTAGCCCAGTTTCACCACTTGTGAAACTTTCCTCTACTGGTGGGGAAGGGGGATTGAATCTGGGTCTTTGCACATTGTAACATGTGCGCTCAACCAGGTGCACCACCACCCGACCCTATGGTTATAAATTCTATCCAAATCATCATTGAAACTAAATTTGATTCATGCTTTTTAAAATTTTAAAAATATTCTTTTTTGCATAGGACAGAGAGAAATTGAGAGGGGAAGGGAAAATAGAGGGGGGAGATATAGACAACGGAACACCTGCTTCGTCACTTTTGAAGTGACCCCTCTGCAGGTGAGGATCCTAGGGGCTGGAACAGGGATCCTTGTGCAGGTCCTTAAGCTTCGCACTATGTGTGCTTAACCTGGTGTGCCACTGCTGGGCACAATTCATACTTTTAAAAGGTCACACAAGATAGTAAATGGTGTTGAAAGTATGAAATATGGTATGGTATTTAAAAAGCTGTAATGATTTTGAGAAGCTGACATGGATATAGACAATTAACTATTTAGAACCTAGTAATGAAAACTCCTCTTTAAATGGTATTAAGAGTTTACCGAAGTTTTCATTCTCTAGAGTTGAAATGCATGAAATGCAAAAGAGGAGTCGAAATGCCTAAGGGGCCTAGGGAGAGTGCTTTCTGAGGCTGGGATATACAAAGTAAATACCAAGTAAGGAGAGATTCAGTAGTTTGTGAATATTGGCGCACATGGCTATTTTGAGTGGTGTGAGCAATAAAGAGCACAACCTGGCCCAAAAAAGGGATAATTACAAGCAGTGATATGATCATTCGGAGAAATAGCCTGGGATTCCAGTAGTGTTTCCCCCCCACCTCAGTAGTATTCCGTAAGGAAAAGGCCCATTGATCTCATAAGTGCCCTACCAATGGGCCTTTTGAGACTTTTAACAAGAAAGAGAAGAAATTATCTGGGAATAAATGATCTGAAAGAACTGAAATGATAAGGCCATAGTTGTTCTGTCAAATATTTACAGCTATTTCAAGTAAAAGGAGCCCCACCTAGTAGCAAGCTCTCCAGAACATTTTCTTTGAGGACCTCACGTCAAGACTAGATAGATTATAGCACATGCCATAGGAAAGAACCTCACTCTAACACAGAATATGGTCTAAGGCAATACCCTTCTTGGAACTTCTCCGTGGGGATTTATTACTGAAAGTAACAGAAGGGCTATGTTAGAACATTAAAATACAGTTTCAAGGCATGAATCCTGAGGTTAGGATTTATAGTGAGACTCTGATGAGGTAGCTGAACCATGAGTACAGTCTCATTGCCGATGTTTTTCATTTGTGAGTTTTGATAGAGAGGTATTTGAGTATGCCTAAGATGTCAGTAACCCAGAATAAATCAGTCAGCACTACTTAACTAGCACTTACTAAACCTTTGCTTATATATGACCAGTACAATTTCAACTTGACTTGAAGTTGTTTAGTTGTTTAGTCTCATTGTTGGTAAGCCCCCCTGCCACTGCCCTGTGCCTCACATTACGCTTCCCCTTGCTATGTGAAACAGATAATGGAATAGCTAATTTTCTCATTGTATCCGTATTTCTCTTATTCACTACAAAATAATTCCCAGTACTTTTAAAATGTTCAGTGGCATAGAGGACTGCTACCCCATGCATTTCTAAATCTAGATTGTAACAGACAACCTGAGAAATGATTCTGCTTTATGGTCTGAAATTTATTGACAGAGAGAAAAGTATTTGCAGGATCAAGTGCCAGTTTCTTATGATATTTGTGGGCTTGGGCCAAAGTATTTGAAACTTTAAGCCAAAGGATTCATTCTGAAATTTTGGAAGCAGATTATAAAAATCTGCAGCTTACATCATAGCTGGTGAAAGGCTACAAGTGAGTGGGAAGAGAGAAAAAGAGTCCAGCATAACTTGTATTTGCTAATATAACTATTATCAGTATGAAGTATTTTAGATGCTCCCTTAAAATAGTGGACTATAAACAGAGTAAGCCAGTAGATATGCCCATTGCCAAGAGACAGCATATAAATATTAGAAATAGCCTAATCCATTATCTCAAGTATATTATTTCATAGGAAATCACTACTACTGATACTTATCAATTTAGTGGGACTATTAAGTGCTCATTTATTTCTGGCTAATGAGATGATTAAGAAGGAGAAAAACCTTCACAGATGCAAATTTTATTATATGCACTCTATTAGCACTTTAGGATTGTAAGGAACCTTGAAAATTATCAAGTTATGTCTCTTCACCATGTTACAGACTCAGTCTGTTATGTAAAGTTGTCTACTGCAACTTCAAGTGGTCATTCAGTTTTTGCTTGGATACTTCCAGTGACTTGATGCTTTCCACTGTGAGTTAGCAAAGTATATCTTTAAGTAACTCCAGTTATTGATTGTTTATATAAATGAGCCCCAATTTCTCTTCAGTAAGGTTCTTCCGATTGTTCATATTTTTAAACATAGTGCCATTCACAGAAACTTCAACATGAATTGAGTATTCTGAAAGTATATCGAGTGGTTACACCTTAGGGCTTATAGAAACCAACTTCTGCTTATCCCTTAGGGCTTCCACATAGCAACTGCACCCCTCTTCCATATGCTTCTTGAGTGACAGATTTTTTAATAGCTTTACTGGGGTCTACTTACACACCGTCATTCATCCATCTAAGTGTACAATTTAATGATCTTAAGTATTTTCAGTGTTCTACAAGCATCATCAAAAATTCAACATTTATACCATTTCCATTACCATCAAAACCAATAATCCCTGATCTCCTTAGCTATTAGTAATTAAAAAATTAAAAAACTTCATGCAGCTTTGTCTAGGGTTTAAACAAATGGGAGGTTTATTACATTGCAGGCTATTCAGCTACAGCAAAATAGGCAAAGGGGCAAGATCACAGCCAGTCATGATGGCAGAGAGCCATGAAATCTTTAAGCTAAAGTTACCAGCGCTCAGCTACGTGTGTTTTGATCCCAGGGTAAGTGGCATGGGAGGTCCTGCAGAGGAGAGCAGGCAAGGGTCGCAGGAATAGGATGCATGCAGGAATGAAGCGAGCAGGAACAGAGAGCTATTTCCAGCAGACATGCTTCAATCACTTCCTATAAACCCACAATCCCTTGTGAGTTTGCGTAAGTTTATAGTATTGCTTGTCAGGCTGACTTCAGCCATATGCGAATCACATTCATGTCCCAACACAAAGTCATTTTTCTTTCAATCCTCAGGCCCCCGTAAATGGCAGGTAACCATTAATCTATTATCTTATTGACTTTGCCTATTCTGGATATTCCGTATGTATAAATGAAATAATGTTGCATCTGTGTTCTGTCACAAAATTGTGTTTTCAAGGCTCATCCATGTCATATCCATTGGTGCTTCATCTATTTTTATGACCTACTATCCCGTTGTATTGCTATATTATGTATAAAGAACTTTGTAGTACTTTTGAAATCAGGAAATTGGGCTCCCTCAAACTTTGTTCTTTTTCCAGGCTTGTTACAGCTGGGCTAGAGACAGCTCACCCAGTAGGATAACTGCATTGCCATGTGCATGACCCAGGATCAGGCCCCTGGATAACATGGGGAATGCTATGACAATGAAGGAAATTTGTGTTGTGTTATCTCCCTATTCCCTCGTCTTTTTATTCTCTTTTTCCATTTATATGAAGGGAAAAACAGGTCCCAAATGCTAAAATCACATATTTGTGAGGTTTCTTTGCCACCAGAAAACAAACAAAAAACTTATGGCAATTCTGGGCCTATCACATTTTCATATGAACTTGACAATCAATATATAAATTTCTTTCTTTTTTTTTTTCAAAGCCATCTTGTAATTTAAAAGATATTGTCTCAAGTGGCCATGGAGGTGGCTCAGTGGCAGTAGAGTACAGGATTTGCAAATGTAGGGTCCCATGTTTAGTCCCTAGCACTGCATACATCAGAACAATGTTCTGCTTCGTTACTGTCTCTCTTGTTGATAGAACTTTGAAAAAGAGAGATTACCTTGAGTCTATAAAGTGGCTGATTTTTTAAAGGTAAAATTCTGGGGCCTGGATGGTGGTACACCTGGTTGAATGTACATGTTACTGTGAGCAGGGGAATAGGTTCAACTCCCCCCTCCCCCATTTGCAGAGGGGGTGAGGCTTCATGAGAGTTGGAACAGTGCTGCAGGCAGGTACTTCTCTTTCTCTCTCCCTGTCTTTGCCCCCATCCCCTCTTAGTTTCTCTATCCAATAAACAAATAAAATATTTTTAAAAAATTAGACACAGTTTTCTTTCTCACCAGTAACACCACATCAAAACCAAGCCATAACTTTTAAGTATCTTTTGGTTTCTGAATCAGAATTCCCATGGTGTAAATGTGTAATACAAAGCAACCAACATGGAGTGCTTTGCTCAGTGGCCAGAACATCTCTTGTATTTGATTGGGATTATCCCTAAGTGAAGAAGGCAACAAAGTTGAAGGAGAAAACTGACAAAGTCAGAGATAGTTTTCTTTTGTTCACTACTATACTAGAATATTGTGTGTGTGTGTGTGTGTGTGTGTGTTTGTGTGTGTGTGTGTGTGTGTAAGTGTGACCATATCTATGTAGGTAGTGAGTACATGTGATTCTGTTACATGTTTCTGCTTTGGTTCTTGAAACAGATGTGTGCATATTGGTATATGTAACCTAGTATGTGCTTGTAGTTTTCATGCCTTCTCTTTTATTTTAACTTTTTTATTGTAACCAGGGTTATTGCTGGGGCTCATTGCTGGCACTATGAATCTACTGCTTCCAGTGGCCATTTTTTTCTTTTCCATTTTTTCCCTCCCTTCCTTCCTTCCTTCTTTCCTTCCTTCTTTCCTTTCTTTCTCTCTTGCCACTAGGGTTATGGCTGAGGCTCGGTGCCAGCACTACAAATCCTCGGCTCCTGCTGGCCATTTTTTTCTTTCTATTTTATGTTTATTTGACAGGACAGAGAGAAATTTAGGGGAGAGGGGAAGATTGAAAGGAAGAGAATGAGAGACTCCTGTAGGCCTGCTTCACTGCTCCTGAAGTGTCACCACTACAGGTGGGTAGTGGTGGCTCGAATCCCAGTCCTTGTACTTGGTTACATGTGTGCTTAACCAGGTGTGTTACCACCCAGCCCCTCTTTTGTTTTTACTTTTAAAAATATTTTTTTAGACTTTTAAAATTATCTTTATTTATTTATTGGATAGAGACAGTAGGAATCAAGAGAGAAGGGGGAGATAAAAAGGAAGAGAGATAAAGATACTTGTAGCACTGCTTCACCACTCGCAAAGCTTTCCCCTCTGCAGGTGGGGACCAGAGCCTTGAACTGGATCCTTGTAACATGTGTGTTCAGCCAGGTGTACCACCACTAGGGCCCTGTTTTTACTCTTTTTTTAATGTTTCATAGTCACTTGAGAGAATAATTTTTTTAATTTTTAAAATTTTTATTTATAAAAAGGAAACACTGACAAAAACCACAGGATAAGAGGGGTACAACTCCACACAATTTCCACCTCCAGAACTCTGTATTCCATCCCCTCTCCTGATAGCTTTCCTATTTTTTATCCCTCTGGGGGTATGGACCAAGGGACATTGTGGGGTGCAGAAGGTAGAAGGTCTGGCTTCTGTAATTGCTTCCCCGCTGAACATGGGCATTGACAGGTCAACCCATACTCTCAGCCTGTCTCTCTCTTTACCTAGTGAGGTGGAGCTCTGGGGAATCGGGGCTCCAGGACACATTGGTGGGGTCCTCTTCCCAGGGAAGTCTGGCTGACATCATGCTAGCATCTGGAACTTGGTGGCTGAAAGAAGAGTTAACATATAAAGCCAAACAAGTATCTTCTCAGACCACAGTGGAGTAAAGCTAACATTCAACAACAAACAGAAAATTACTAAAAGTCACAGATTTTGGAAACCCAACAACATACTGCTTAAGAACTGCTGGGTCAGAGAGGCAATCAAGCAAGAAATTCAAATGTTCCTCAAAACAAATTAAAATGAAGACACAAGCTATCAAAATATTTGGGACACAGCTAAAGCAGTACTGAGAGGGAAACTCATAGCCATACAATCACATATTAGAGAACAAGAAAAAGCTCAAATAAATGACCTTACTGCACAACTTAAGGACATAGAAGAAGAGGAACAAAGGAACCCTAAAGCAACCAGAAGGACAGAAATCACTAAAATTAGAGCAGAAATAAACAACATTGAAAATAGGAGAAACAAACAAAAAGATCAATGAAGCCAAATGTTGGTTCTTTGAAAACTTAAACAAGATTGACAAATCCCTAGCTAGACTCACTAAAGAAAAAAAAAGGGAGAAGACTCAAATAAATAGAATTGTAAATGATACAGGAGATATCATAACTGACACCACAGAAATCCAGAAAATCATGCGAAACTTCTATGAAGAACTATATGCCACCAAGCTAGAGAATCAGCAAGAAATGGAAGAATTCCTAGGAACATATGCCCTTCCAAAACTGAACCAAGAAGAACTATAAAACCTAAACACACCAATCACAGACAAAGAAATCGAAACCGTTATTAAGAATCTCCCCAACAACAAAAGTCCTGGGCCAGGTGGCTTCACAAACGAATTAATACCTATACTTCTTTTAAAAAAATATTTATTTATTTATTCCTTTTTGTTGCCCCTTGTTGTCTTTATTGTTGTAGTCGTTGTTGGATAGAACAGAGAGAAATGGAGAGAGGAGGGCAAGATAGAGAGGGGGAGAGACAGAGAGACACCTGCAGACCTGCTTCACAACCTGTGAAGTGACTCCCCTGCAGGTGGGGAACCGGGGGCTCGAACTGGGATCCTTATGCTGGTCCTTGTGCTTTGCACCATCTGCGCCTAACCCACTGAGCTACAGCCCAACTCCCAATACCTATGCTTCTAAAGCTCTTCCACAAGATCAAATAAACAGGAACACTCCCTTCCACCTTCTATGAAGCCAGCATCACCCCAATACCAAAAGCAGATAGGGGAACAACAAAAAGGGAAAACTACAGGCCAATATCTCTGATGAACATATGTTGTTTTCGACAGGTTATGTTGTTTTTGCCGGGCTAGCTTCACGGGCGGGTAACAGACAACCATGGACTCATGGTTGAGCTGTAGGCAGTATCTCTTTATTCATGCAGGACGCAGCACCATCTAAGACGAGCTAAGTTAAACTCAAAGTACAGTACTGTAAAACTCACAATGCTGTCTTTATATATACTTGCCAAGTAAGGTGGAAACAGGATGTGACATAGAGAGGGTAGAGATAAAAGTGACTGGTGAAAATCAGAGTGTGACAAAGAGGGGGTGGAGCAGGCGAGAATCCTATCACTGAACCACAAATGCCCTGGAGGGAGGGTGGAACTTGTTAACAGTGGTTATGTAAATAGAATGCAGTGGTTATGTAAATAGAATAGTGTTAAGCAGGGGGGATTTAAACCAAATGAAACAGAAGGGGTCTCATGCATACCAACAAACAAAGATGCCAAAATACTAAATGAGATCCTGGCCAACCAGATATAGCAGTATATCAAAAAGATTGTTCATCATGACCAAGTGGGATTTATCCCAGGAATGTAAGGCTGGTTCAACATACATAAGTCAATAAATGTCATTCACCACATCAATAAAAGCAAAACAAAAAACCACATGATTTTATCTCAATAGATTCAGAGAAAGCCTTTGACAAAATCCGACACCCATTCATGCTCAAAACACTGCAAAAAATCAGAATAGATGGGAAATTCCTCAAGATAGTGGAGTCCATCTATAGCAAACAAATTGTTGACTAATCATGAACCTAAAGGCTGGAATAGTGCAGATGAAGAGTTGGAAGTCTCTGTTTTGTAGATAGTTATTAGGCCTATTTTAGTTTTATTCCAAAGGGCCCATGACTATACTCGTTTTTTTTTTTTTTCTGAGCCTGACATCTGATATGCAGGTGGGCCCAAGTTATTGTCTGGGGAGATGATTTCATGGCTAGTAAAAGGACCAGAATGCTGGGTCAGGGAGGAGAGTAGCTCCCAAATATGGGAAAGGTGTATAAATATTGTTGACTGTAGACCCCATTGATTTGATCTGATCTGATCTGGGGCCCATATTCAGCTTAGGAGCCTATGTGACCTCTGCATCCCTGTAGATCTGAGCTCACATTCTGTGGTCATGAGTAGGAACATTCTAAGCTGCCCCAATTTCAGGACCCATCTTCCTCAGGTGTAGCATAAAGTATGTTGTCCAGCCTCTGAAGGGAGGATGGAACATTCTGTACCATTGTTGATCCAAGTTGAGGGCAAGGTCCTATGGGGGCCCACAAAGGGGTCTATTGTGTCGTTCCTGATAGAGATGACTGGTAACAATGAAGTGAGGAATTTATTTGAGGTCTAGGCCCATCATGTCTGTTTGGGAATCTCAGGACTTCTGACTAGGGCCCCAGCTCATGGGGTGGCCTGATGGTGACTAAAGAATCATCGTTAAAGTATGCTAGTCTCTTAACTTTATTCAGCTTTTGCAGTCCTTGATTTGATAATGTTAACTTAAAAATTTTCAAATATGTTATTATTATTTTTTAATATCGAAGAGTGGTGCAAATAAATGTTGTGACATCTTATACTTTTACCTGAGTTTATTGAGATTTCAGAGTCACTTGTCACTTTGAATGTCCTACCTAAGAAGAGTATATGCAGCTTGTCTTTTTACCACTGCTCTGTTTTCCTTCCTCTCTTTTCTTTGCCTTGTTTGACATTACTTTCTACATGTACTTCTCACTTGTTAAAGTTGCTGTTTTATTTATGGCCTATCTCTCTTCACTGTTGTGATCACTTGTACTGCCAATATTGACAATTCTGGTTATTTGGCCTTTGCCCTTTCTTCCATCTTTTACTACCAAGGAGTCACTCATTCTATGGTACCTTTCCAGTTCCCTCAAACCCTAAGACTCTGGTAGTGTCAAGTGAACTAGGCCATGTGCTGTTCAATTGCTGAGAGAACAAAGTGTTTACAATTCTAGGTCATGGAAAATACATCTTAATACATGAATCATAGAAGCAAGTCCTTTATTTATTTATTTGTTTATTTTTACTTGTGACTTAATATTGATTTACAGAATTACAAGATAAACAGGAGTACAACTCTGCATCCTTCCCACAACCAGACATCTGGATCCTCAAACTCTCCATTGTAAGCTGCAGCAGTTCTTCTAAGATTACAGATATGGTCAACTATTATTTATGCAACCATCTGTATATGGTCCTATCTTCTCTTTTTAAAGGTCCTATCTTTGTTTTAAAGGTCCTATCTTTTCTTCCTTTCCAGGTCACACATACACCTATTATTACATGCAAATGTTCCTCCCTTTTTCCTCCCCTCTCTCCAGTTACTGATGAAGTTGGAGTTCAGAGGCCTCTGGTCATCTTCCCCCTATCATTTATCCCCCATTGGGAATGTGGATAAAAATTTTGGGGGGTGCAGAAGGGGGGAGATCTGGCTTCTGTAATTGCGTCTTTTCTGGACATGGGCATTGGCAGGTTGATCCATACCCCCAGCCTGTTTCTATCTTTCTCTAGTGGAACAGGGCTCTGAAGTGGTAAGGTCCTGGGACACATTGGTGAGGTTGTCTTCCCAGGGAAGTCAGAATGGAATTATGATAGTGTCTGCAACTTGGTGGCTGGAAGGCAACAAGATACAAAGTGAGACAAAATTATTAGTTAACAGGAAACAAAAAGTAGGAATAGAGCAGGTGACACTAGGGATCTTAAGGTGGAAAGAAGCCAGGAAGTCCATTCTAGGCATGTTCCCATGGGCCCACAACTATTATATAGCTTTTTGCTTGAGTTTGATAGCTAACATGGAGTTGGATAAAAATAGTGTCTGAGAAGATGGTATCAGAGTAGACAAAAGGTCTATAAAGTTAGATTAGGACAGAGAGTAGCTCCCATTCTTGGAAAATAATCTATGAGTAAAATTAACTGTTTACCATTCACCTGACCCAGGGCATATATATCACAAGGACCTATATAACCTCTTGAGTTCCTATTGATCTGAGTTCACAGTTCATGGTCACAGCTGGGAACATTGCAGGCTGCATTTATTTCAGGACCAGTCTTCCTCAAGTGGCAGGGCAGAATGACTGAGCCTCTCTCTGGAGAGTAGGGCAGTCTCTACCATGAGGCAAGTCCTTTATAAGGAAGAAAATTCACTTGGGATTTTAAAACTTAGTTAACTAGAATTTTGGCACTTTATGCTTCATTTGTCCTTGATAAATTCTCTGCTCTTTCTTTCTTTTCCATTCTTTATTTCTCTGATTAGTATGATGATCTGCCACACAGAGGTAGATTAGGAGTAAAGGTAGGTAATAGTTGATTAAGGTATTAAGGTTAGGCTGATCCTCAGATAAGTGGAAAAAGGAAATGCTGTCTTGGAGAAATATAAAAATATCAGAAATCAGAGAAACATGGTTTGAATAACATTTCTTGGAAAGTCTGGTATGATTTTCAGTGGGGATTATACCAGTCTGGTTGAGAATTACTGAGTTAAATAAAATGACATCTATGAGAATTTTATGTTTTGTCAGCCTACAATTAATCTCTAGATCTTAATAATTAAATCCCTTGACTCACAAAATAAAACAGAAAAATACAATTGCTGAAGAAAAGAGAAATTTAGAATAACTTTTGGTCTTTCCTTTTCTTTCTTTTAATTTCTTCTCTCTTTCTTTCTTTCTTTCTTTCTTTCTTTTTTTGTGTGTTTCATCAAGGTTTTCTCTGGAGCTTGGTGCCTGCCACTATGAATCCACCACACCCGGTGCCCATTATTTCCTCTTTTAAATTATTACTAAGATAGAAACAGAGAAATGGGTGAGCTGGGGAAATGGAATAATATTTATGCAAATGACATTCATGCCTGAGGCTCTGAGTCCCCAGGTTCAATTCCAAGCACCACTGTAAGCCAGAGGCAAGCAATGCTCTAGTCTTTCTTTTTTATGTACCTTTCTTTCTGTATCTCTCTCACTAAAAAGTAAATAAATAAAATATTTTAAAAAAAGAAACAGAGAAGGGAGTCCAGCGGTAGTGCAGCAGGTTAAGCGCACGTAGAGCAAAGCTCAAGGACCAGCGTAAGGATCCCGGTTTGAGCCTTGGCTTCCCACCTGCAGGGGAGTTGCTTCACAAGCAATGAAGCAGGTCTGTAGGTGTCTGTCTTTCTCTCCCCTTCTCTGTCTAGCCCTCTTCTCTCCATTTCTCGCTCTCCTATCCAACAATAGTAACTACAACAATAAAGCAACAAAAGGGAATAAATAAATAAGTAATAATAAAAATCTTAATAAAAAGAAACATAGAAATATGGAAAGATAGGGGGAGGAAAGAAATAGAGACACCTACAGCCTGCTCTACCACTTATGAATCTTGCCCAGTCCCCACAGGTGTAGACCAGGGGGTTCAAACCTGGTCCTTGCACATGGTAACTTGTATGCTCTACTGGTTGCACTACTACCTGACCCCTCTCAGTTGGTTTTTAATGTTCGTAATTTGCTGTATTTGGGAAACAAATGAGATAAAGAAGCTCTTCTGGGTAAGAGCAAAAGCATGTGCTACCTGCAGTGATCCTTCATATCTTAAGTTCTGGCGGATTTCATGGGAAGGGCACATCGCTTTCTAAAAGGGGCAAAGAGTGAAAACTATTCTGGGAAGGGGCTGTATCTCTTCCAGTTTGAAAATACACCCCCTCCGTAATTGTACTGATTAGAGATTCTGTATTGTCTCATGGTCTCCTCTTTTAAGATACAACTACCTCTTGGGAAGGTTAAATGTCCTTCATGTTTAGCATCAATGATTCTAATCAGACATTTTGATCAAGTCCTACCTGAACTTTCTGTTCCCCAGTCGTTTAAAAAGAAGGTGTAGCAGATATGTGTTCATCTCCTTATCTCCTTTTACCTGCTTGATAATATTCTAGGGAAGTTCTTTCAAAACATTTTTGTGGTAAAGAATTCATGTTTTGAAATATGATGAAGGTGAATAATGTAGATAAGATTCTCTTTGCCTTTCTAAATCCTATCTAACTTACATTTAAATTGTGCACATCACCAAAAGCAGCTCCCTCTTCTGCCAGCCTACATTGATTTTCCCTTTCTCTTCACTGCAGTAATATTTACTGTCTTTACCACCCAACCCAGTGTTCAATTGGTTTTTTTATTCCCACCTATTCTTTAGAGAGTTTATATGTGCTAAACTTGTTCTTATACAAGGCTAGTGATGCATGTGTACTATAAATGGATGTTAGGAGAAAATAACTGTAAGTTCTTGAAGGCAAGACTTTTGGTTATCTTTTTTTATTCCTTACTTTATTATCCATCATGCACATAATTGTATATTTGGATCTAGGGAAACATCAGCTAAAAATAGTGTTATTAAGATCATATTTCATAATGTTATCCACCTTAAAAGATAACATTTGCAAGTGAATTCTATGATTGTGATTGCTATGCTTCCAGAAATAGTTCCACTCATTTCATCCACCCTGCTTTGCACTAGCCCTATCTCATGGCACTGCCCATCCAGATGACAAAGGTCCTGATACTTCTCATAATGAATAGTGTGAGCACTTAGAAATGCCATTTGATAGCTTCATGAGAACAGGCTAGGAATATTGAAGAAAATTGAGTACCCTTCTCTTCTTTCCCATATTTTCAAAGAGTTGACTTACTGTGATAATCATTTCACTTTATATACATCTGTCACTTCTTTACATTGTACACCTTAACTTTACACAATGTTTTCTGTCACTTATATCTGATTAAAGCCAGGTTAAAAGATCTCTACCTGATAATACCAATAGTTATGTCTCTGTTCAGCCTCTCTCTATAGAGCATAGTGAATAAAAGTATTTAGGCAGAGCCACCATTTCTTTTACATAGACACAAGAGGATGAAATAAGAATGCCCTTCTAGAAAGACAGAGTGGCTTTTAATTCTCCTTAGTGGTTGCTGGCACAGTAAAACACAGTAGCCATTGGCAGAGTGTGTGTTAAAGGGATTTATATATTTAATCATTTCCCTTCTGCACTTCTTTACTCCTGTGCTTCTTCTTTGTAACACCAGGTAGACTACAATGCTGACGACTGCTTCTCTTTCCCCCAGTTGAAGTTTAAAAATTATGAACGCTGTATAATGAAATGGTGATTTTTATTCTGTCCTAGTGGTAAAAAGGGATTTGCTGATGTGTAAAATGAGACAAAGATAAATAACAAACAGATGTTCTCACAAAATGTTCATTAAATCCATGCTTTGTGGAAGATGCTAGATTACATGTGTTCAAACTCTAAATGTGTTAGGGAATATGGAACTTTTATACCTTAGTGCTCAATTTAGGAAAGACTGGATAGTTTCCTTTGTCAAAATCATGGTAATCAGTGACTTACAGTCTCCTCATTTCAGAGTGGCATGTCATGTCTGTCTTTAAATTTTTCTTGTTGATTTTGACAGTTCTAATTATCCCAAAGAGACATCACCTTATTGAGGGATTATGAAGTGAATTTAAACTTCCTGGCTTGTAAAACACTCCAGAAAGGGGTTATCTAACCTATAGGAGTTTTGAATTTTACTTGGATCACCTCTCAAGGACAGTCAGCCATTGAGATGTGAAACTGATTGTTTTGGAGTGAACTTGACAAGGGAGGAGGGGGAAAAAAAAACTCCCTCACCTTATTCCTTTTGCTATTTCACACAAAATAGAAATTGTAGTCCTTGACATAGAGTTTGCTTATAGCAAGGGTTACTTGCTTCTGGTAAGCCCCCATTCTACTGTGGTTAGTGCTAGGCAGGTATTTCTCTCTGACAGTTATATGTGCTTGTGTTACAAAAGTGGGAAGGAATAATAGACTCTACCTGGGGAAGGAAGTAGCCTCAAGAGAAGGTAGCTGAAAGAGCTGTTTTATCTGAATTTTAAAAGATGATAAAAATTCATTACGAAAGAAAATAAAGACATTTCAGTCAGAGTGGTTGGTATATACAAAGAAACAACGTGCTGAAGTCAAGTGAACTCCCAGACAATTCAGCTTGATTTTGTACTTTTGTTTTCTCGTTTGTAAAATGAGTTTAACAATGATATCTATCTTCTTTGATTTTGAGGAGTAATGGGTAATATGTTATTTGGAACTGTGTCTGGCTGTGCATGATTAACACATTTTAGCTCTTATCATGATATTGATAGTTGGAGTTTAGTATTTGGATAGGAAAATGGCTAAAAGCTAAATGGAAGTAGTAACTCGAGGGAAGGAAACCTCTACTGGGTTGGGAAAATGTGTTTTTTTTTCTGTGTAGGTAGGTGGTAGGGAAATTTTAAGTGGGGTTTCAAAGAAGTGACCAGATATGCATTTTAGATCACTCTTGGTTGCCTTCTGAAAGTCAAATATGAATTGGGAAGGGGAAGTATTGTACAAATTGAAGGTAGAAGGATCTGTTATAAGGCTGTCACAACTGTCTACTTAGGACATAATAGAAGATCTAAATTAGAAGAATGGTCATGGAAATGACAAGAGTGGCACAGATTTCAACTACTGGCATCACTGACTAACAACTAACAAACATGTCTTGCTTGACCCCTAAACTTTTGAATGTTATTTGTTGAAACATGCATTTTCCGGGTTAACTTGGGCATTTCTGTTCCTTACTGTGTTATTATTAGCTGATGTTATATGACTACCCTTTTGTGGTTGAGAGAGAAAAAAATTGAGGATGAGCCCAAGATTTCTAGGTTGGGTGATTAGATGAGCAAAGGTGAAACATGTTAGTCAGGAAATTTGGGAGTATAAAATATTCTGAGAGAAAAGATGAATTATGTTTTGTGTACCTTGAGTTGGGTTTGTCTGCAAGATATTAATCAGAAATACAGATCTGTTAGTAGAAGATAAGTCTGCATTGAAAATACAGATTTGGAGAAATTATTAGTTCATAAGTAGTAGTAGTTAGGATAATTAAGGTATATGCTACCCCTCAGAGTCTGTGTATTGATAGAATGATAAAAGAAGGGGATTAAGTTCAACAAGAAGCAAAGGAACTTGTTGAAGTCATTCCAGATATAGTATAGTCTAAAAGTGTACACTCAGTGCAGATTCAGGTGTACATTCAAAGGACTATTTTGAGTGGTTCATATAATATGATATTTGGGTCTTTGGGCTCCTTGTTGTCTGAGATGTAAAAGCTATTTCCATAATGATTCTAATTTTTTCTTTTTCTTCCATATTGATATTTTTACTGATAATTCAAGAGTAATTGTAGGTAAAACTATTGATAAAATCTTTGCAAAATCAAGGAAATGGCATAAAACTATACTAGTTACAGTATCATTATTATTATTATTTGCCTCATACAGTTAAAACAAGCCATTTTCACTATATAATGTCCCAGGTAAATAATTAAATACTATTTTTTAATTTTGATTCCTGTATACATATTTTAAATAGTACTAGTAAGTACATAATTAATATACAAAAAGCTACACTTATTTAATGTGTACAGTTTGATAAATATATACCTTTACAATAATCTATGTGTCAAAACAGAATATATATATATATATATATATATATATATATATATATATATATATATATCCCCTTTCTGATCCATACTTGAATATGGTAGTGTTTTAAATTAAAACACTTTCATGATGAGTTGCAAGTCAAAGTAGTAGCTTTTTCTGTACAATTCTAATTTTACTTGAAACAACAACTGACAAACAGTGTTTATTCAGATGAGTATTTAGTAGCTATTTTCTCTGTGTGTGTGTGTGTGTGTGTAGCTGTTCATTTTTCTCTTTGTCTATTGAGAGATTAATAGTTTATAGTACAGTTGTTAACAAATGAATGTTTGTTTGATAGGTGTCTGCAAAACACTCTCACACCCAAATTAGGTCCATTATCATGTACTAGGACCTGAGAACTCCCTCCCTTTTCCTGTCCTCCAAGTGGCTAAGAAAGTTGTGGTATGGGGTACCTGGAGGTGGCACATCTAGTTAAGTGCAAGTATTACCATGCACAAGGACCTGGGTTCAAGCCCCTGGTCCCCACCCACAGGGGCAAAGCCTCATAAGCAGTAAAGCAATGCTGCAGGAGTCTCTCTGTCTCTTCCCTTCTCTATATCCCTTCCCCCTCAATTTCTCTCCTATCAAAAAGATTTGAAAAAAGAAAGTTGTGGTATATACACACAATGGATTACTATTTAGCTATTAAGGATGAAGTCACCTTCTTCACCTCACCTTGGATGGAGCTTGAAGGAATCATGTTAAGTAATATTAGCCAGAGAGAGAAGGATGAATATTCAATGTGCTTACTCAGTGGCAGAGCTTACGAAACAAGGAATATAAGTAAAATAGGCCTACTAGCTATCTACAAAATGGAGACACTTCCCACCCCACCCCACCCCCCCGCCCACAACTCTTTATCTGCACTTCTCCAGCCTTTAGGTTCATGATTAGTCAACAATTTGTTTGTCTTTGTATGTTAACTCTCTTTTCAGCTACCAGGTTCCAGATGCTAGCAAGATGCTAACCAGACTTACCTCAACAAACTACCCCACCAATGTGGACTGGAGCTCCAATTCCCCACTATGGAAAGAGCAAGGCAGACTGGGAGTATGGATCGACCTGTCAATGCCCATGTTGAGCGGGGAAGCAATTACAGAAGCCAGACCTTCCACCTTCTGTATCCCATAATGACCTTGGGTCCATACTCCCAGAAGGTTAAAGAATAAGAAAGCTATCAAGGGAGGGGATAGGATACAGAGATCTGATGGTGGGAATTGTGTGGAGTTGTATCCATCTTATCCTATGGTTTTTGTCATTGTTTCCTTTTTATAAATAAAATTAAATAATAATAATAATAAGATAAAAGAAACAAGGATAGAGGAGTCCGGCAGTAGAGCAGCCGGTTAAGTGCAGATGGCACAAAGCTCAGGGACTGGGAGTAAGGATCCCGGTTTGAGCCCCCCACCCCCCGCTCTCCACCTGCAGGTGAATTGCTTCACAAGTAGTGAAGCAGGTCTGCAGGTGTCTTTCTCTCCCCCTCTCTGTCTTCCCCTCCTCTCTCCATTTCTCTCTGTCCTATCCAACAACGACAACAACAATAATAACTACAACAGTAAAACAACAAAGGCAACAAAAAGGAATAAATAATGTTTAATAAAAAAAGGATAGACAGAAACCCAACATAGGAATAGAGTAAATGAAACCAGGGGTCTTCATGTGGGAAGAAGTCTATTTTATATATGTTCTATGTGGCCCATGGGATTAGTAATTTTTGCGTGAGCTTGATAGTTAACATGTAGGTGGACTAAAAGTATTTTCTGGGAAAATGGTGTTAGAGTTGAGAATAGGACTAGAAAACTGAACAGTTTGCTTTATATCTTACCACCTTCAACCACCAAGGTGCAGATGCTACCATGACACCATCCTGACTTCCCCAGGCACAAGACCTCACCAATGTGTCCTAGAACCTCACCTCCCCAGAGCCCTACTCCACTAGGGGAAGATAGAAACATTCTGGGGCTATGGATCGACCTGACAGTGTCTATGCTCAGCAGAGAAGCAATGACAGGATCCAGAACTTCCACCTTCTGCATCCCCTAAAGATCTTTGGTCCATACTGTCAGAGAGGGATAAAGAATAGAGAAGGTTCTAATGGAGGGGATGGAACATGGGACTCTGGCAGTGGGAACTATATGGAATTGTACCCCTGCTATCTTACAGTCTAGTTAGTCATTATTAAATCACCAATAAAATCAAAAATAAAAAATCAAGAATGAAAAGGGGGAAACAAAAAAATCCAACAAAAATTACATCAATAACAACAATAATAATAACCACAACAATAATAAAACAACAACAAGGGCAACAAAAGGGGAAAAAATAGCTTCCAGGTGCAGTGGATTTGTGGTGCAGGCACCAAGACACAGCAATAACCCTGGAGGCAAAAAAGAAAGAAAGAAAGAAAGAAAGAAAGAAAGAAAGAAAGAAAGAAAGAAAGAAAAGAAAAGAAAAAATAAAGGAGGAAACATAAAGTAAAACTTGGACTAGTTTGGTGCATTGCACCAAGGCAACCATTTTCTAATAAATAAAGTAGGCCTTTCACTTTAAGGAAAGTAACTGATAGTACCTTTTTCTTGGGATCTTTAAATCTATTTAATTAGCAATTTAGTAGTGATTTGCAAGTTTATGTGATAACATGGGCATAATTCCACACCACTCCAACCACTGAAGTTCTGTGCTCCCCACCCCAAATGATAACCACCATACTTCTTCCAAGAGTTGACAGTATCTTTGTTAAGGATAAAATTTGAGGGCAGGGATAGATAGTTATAATGGTTATGACTGTCATGTCTGAGGCTCAAAAGTCGCAGGTTCAATCCCCAGCACCATAAGCTAGAGCTGAGCAGTACCCTGGTAAAAAAAAAAAATGGGAGCAGCGGGTTAAGCGCAGGTGGCGCAAAGCACAAGGACTGGTGTAAGGATCCCGGATTCAGCCCCCACCTCTCCATCTGCAGGGAAGTTGCTTCACAGGCGGTGAAGCAGGTCTGCAGGTGTCTATCTTTTTCTCCCCCTATCTGTCTTCCCCCTCCTCTCTCCATTTCTCTCTGTCCTATCCAACAACGACATCAATAACAACAATAATAATAACCACAACAATGATAAAACAACAAGGGCAACAAAAGGGAATAAATAAATTAAATAAATATTTAAAAAATTGATTGGGAAACAGTTAATACTTGCCACCATAAATGAGTGCTTCCTAGTTCTTACAGCTTTTTAAAAATGTAGTTAGAAGTGATATTAACCAATATGATTTTAAATATTTTATAATAAGGTATATCACCATTTGAGATGACCAGTGTTTGATGTTGCAGAATTATGTGTAGGTGAACGATCCACTTAAAGTGCAAGACTGACTAGTGGAGTTTAACAGAAGAAAATGAACAAACTTGATTAATTTGGTTTCAGGTTCTTCCTTCCACATATAGTAAAGAAGCTACCATTGTCAGAATGTGGTGGAATATCATAGAAGTATATCTACAGTTATCTGAAAGGATTACTTGTTCATATACTTATCCATTTTATTAGCGAGCAAAAATCAAACCACCATCCACTGCAAGGAAGCAAAAGATGTTTATTTACGAATTCGAATCGACAGCAGTCCACCAGCTCGACCCTGAACAAGGCTCAAACCACACAATTTATAGGATTCTAGAGTACATTCTGGGTGGGGAATATGCAAAACTAGAATTTTATCACACACTCAATAGCATTTTACAGAAAACGCAGGATCCAATCATTTCAGACATTGCCATGCCCTAAGCAGCCTATAAGAATTGTCTAATTTCAAGCCTTTATGCAAAATAGGGTCACCACACTTTCTCGTTGTCTGCCAGGACCACCTGGCTATCAGCTCCCTCGACCTTGAGCAAGTGGTTGGGTTTCAAGGACTTGGTTAGGCTAGCTATTCTCTTTAAAACAAACAACAGGTGACTTACATCTTGGTGTGTGGGTTTTGCCTAGCCCCCCTTTTTTACATTAATTTTCCACTGCAGGCAGAAAAGTAACTATACTTATAACTCATGCTTAAAATTTTACTTAAAGCAATTCTAAAGCTACTGCTTCTAACACATTTCCCAATTCTATTTATACAATATCAGATTTTCTGTATATACTTTAACCAAAGAACATAGTATAACAGTTTTAATATAGAAGTAAACCTAAGAACCTAGTCATATTTTATTAATATCTCCTATATAAAAATATTCACAGATTTGTGCCATTATTGTCACTATTCTTATTTTGTTTTGGTAAACATACTTTTTCGTAAACCTTTATGTTAACACATATCAGACTTACAACTTTTATTTTTAAAAGAACAAGTAAATAAATACTTTAAAATATCATAGTTATGATTTAGAATGTTGTAGGTACTGGAATGTTTTATCATACAAAAACCAGAGACCCCAAAGTCTTCAATATTTTTAAATATATTTTTATTTTGTTTTATTGTATTTTATTTTAATGAGAGAATGACCAGAGCACTGCTCACCTCTGGCTTAAGGTGGTGCTGGCAGTTGAACCTGGGATCTAAGAGCCTCAAGCATGAAAGTCTTTTGCATAACTACTATGCTATCTACCTAGTCCTTCAATACTTTTTAAAAGCATAGAGGTCTTAATACCATTTTTTGAACTGCTATTGTGGACTACTGAAAAAGTAGTGGGTGAACAAATTATGACACGTCTTACTTTTTTTTTTTTACATTTTATATTTTCATTAGTGGTTTAATAATGATCGACAAGATTGTGGGATAAGAGTGGTACATTTCCCACCACCAGAGTTCCATAACCTGTCTCCTCCATAGGAAGTTTCCTTATTCTTTACCCTTCTGGTAGTATGGACCAAAGATCTTTATAGTGTGCAGAAAGTGGGAGGTCTAGCTCCTGTTGGTCTTTTTAATTTTTTAAATTATCTTTATTTATTTATTGGATCAAGACAGCCGGAAATCAAGAGGGAAGGGGTGATAGAAAGGGAGAGAGATAGGCGCCTGCAGCACTGCTTCACCACTTGCAAAATATTCCCCCTATAGGTAGGGACTGGGGGCTCGAACCTGGGTTCTTGTGCTTTGTAACATGTGCACTTAACCAGGTGCGCCACCAACCAGTCCCAGCCTTACTTTTTAATAAGCTAGATTCCTACATAAGGAACTGAGATAATGAAAGAACATAATATGGAACATAGACAGTAGTCACTAAACAACAAATATAGGGTATGAGTTAATGCAGTAAGGAATTTATTGGAATGAGGAACTTGAGTAAAAGTAGGATTTTGAAGAACAAAAGAATGGAACAGACTCTTCAGGCTTGATGATTATGGTGAACAAAGTTCTAGAGACCCAAGTAAGCATAATATGTTCTAGAAACAGTAAAACATTCTGACTAGGATAAATAGCTCGTATGAGTAAAAAGCAGGACATTACTTGAATAAATAGGTTACTGCTAGATTATGGGTAATTTTAAATGCCAGGATTAGGAGTTTGGAGTTTTTGGATAATGGGAAACTATTAAAGGTTTGTGATTTAAGATGATGATGGTGATTTTTCATGAAAATTAATCCAGAAGTAGTGTAAAGGATAGATTGGAAATAGAAAGACTAGAAATCAATTAGGATACTATTATGGTTACCTATGCATGAAATGATGAGGAACCAGCCATTAGGATAAGTAAATAATGGCTACAAGAGATTTTTAAAGGCAAAATCATCAGGACTTGCTTGATTAGAAAGGGGGTCAATTTTGAGATGGGGTGACTGAGAGAATAGTGTTGTCTGTGGGAGAAGCATAAAAACATAGACTCATTTTAAGTAGATGTGTTAGTTGGGTTACTAATTGTTTGTTAATAGTTTAGAATTATCTTAATAGAAATATGTATGCATATATAGTCATTAGATAGGAAGTTGTATAAGAAGTTTAAAATTGAGGGGCCAGATGGTGGCACATCTGGTTGAGTGCACATGTTACATTGTGCAAGGACCCAGGTTCAAGCCTTCAGTCCCCAGCTGCAGGGGGAAAGCTTTACGGGTGGTGAAGCAAGTCTGCAGGTGTCTCTCTTTCTTTCTCCCATCCTATCTCCCCTGTGCTCTCAGTTTCTGGCTGTCTCTATTCAATAAATAAAGATAATAAAAAATAATAAAAGAAGTTTAAAATTGAGATGCACATTAGAGAGATGATCATCAGGTTTGATAAAATGTATGTGTTTTCTGAAGAATGAATTGTATGAATCTGAAGCCCTGGAACCAAGTCTTACTATCTAAAGCTATTCACTGTTGATAGGAGTAACGAGTGAAGAAGATTGAAGAAACAATTGAAGATTATCAGAACAGAATAATATCAGATTGCCAGTGGAGGACAGAGTTTCCAGAAGGAGGTAGAAATCCTTCATGTCAGCTTCCACAGAGAATAGAAGATTTAATACATAATTAGAGCTCTGTGAAAGAATAGATCATTGTTTTACTTAATGATGATTTCTAAGTGCCTACAATTATACTTGGTACACAATAGGTGGCCAATAAATAAATGAATATACTTGGCTATTGATGCTAAAAGTTTTGTAAACCATATAAATGTGAGTACAGTGAAGAAAAACAATGAGCTGTATCTTCAGATACAAACCTGTAAATATATTGATTGTCTCTATTTCCTTACTAAGCTCTATTACTGTGGTGTTGAAATACACCATGAAAATGAGATGGATCATTTAACCTTCTTGACTTGCATATGAGTTAGCTAGAGAGATATGGATAATGTATTAATTTGCATAACTCTATGGAACAATTACAGTTGCTACCTTTACCTTCTAGTCCTGTTAGGAAGCTCTATTCATCCTTTTACGATCTATTTTTTGATGGTAGTATGTAGTGCTATCATATCAAAAGGAATAGCCACTATGGAATTTGCATAGTCATAGTCATCAAGAAATTTAATTTTGTGGCCAAGGAGATGGTGCAAGGTAGGGCACAAGACTTGCATGTGTGAGACCTGGGTTTCAATGGCCAGAGTGATGTTTTGATCTCTCTCCCATTTCATAAAGAAATAAACCTTAGAGAAATCTGATCTTATTTTAAATTATTTTGGTTGGTATGCCAAATTAAGTTGCAAGTCTTTCAGAATACTATTGAACTACTTGGATGAAAAGATCATATTCAATTTGTTGTATAAAGTTGTCATTTTCTTCGCTGTTGGCATGAGTCCCATAATGGATAATGGGGAGAGATAGGTGATATTATTTATTTACTTATTTACTTATTTTATTTTATTTGATAGGACAGAGAGAAATTGAGAAGGATGTGGAAGATAGAAAGGGAGAGAGGAAGAGAGACACCTATAGAATCACTTCACTGCTTATGAAACTTTCCCTTGCAGGTGGGGACTAGAGGATTGAACCTGGGTTTTTGTGGATGATGACATGTGCACTCAACCAGGTGTGCCACTGCCTGGCCCCCAAATAAGTGATTTTACTGAAGTAAATAAGTTATATTGTTTTTCGATTTCCTCATCATGTAATTATATAGAAATGGCTATGTTTTGAACTTGGCTTTTTGTATTAGTTATCAGCTACTGTATTACAGACTAGTCCAAATCTTAGCATGTTAAACAGAAAATGCTATCTTATAGTTTCAGTGGGTAATGAATCCAGGCATACTTTAAATGGATGCCCATATATCAAGATTTTTGACTAGAAGATGCTGACCCAGTTTGTGGCCTTATCTGAAGGCTTGATTGGATGGGCTTTCAGGTTCATTTGTGTGGTTATTGGAAGATCTCAGTTTTTTCTTACTTTAACCTCTCCATAGAACAGCCCCCTGACATGATAATTGGACATCCCAGAGAAAAATGACCCAAGAGAATGCCTAAGGTAGAATCCAGAGTCATTTCATAACCGGATCTTACAAGTGGCATCTTACCATTTCAGCCATGTTAAAGTTGTCATAATTAAATCAAGACACCCATACCAAATTCAGAGGGGAAAGATATTACACAGAGTTCATGACCAACTTAGAAGCTGCATGCCATAAGTGTGTAAACACCTGTTTTACCTTTAAATTTGTAGACAGAAGAGAGAAAGAGAGTACTTAGTAAGTTGTTAGTTGTAACCTGGACTTCACTGACCCAGGGCAAATTTTACAAATACAAGGAGAAACAGATAGAAGGAGAGAGGAGGAAAAAGAATGATACCTCAACACTGAAACTTCTCCCAGTATGGAGGGGGGCTGGATTTGAACCTGAGTCACTCATGACAAAGCAAGTGCATTTCCAGGTGAGCTATCCTACTTAGCCCAAGTCAGCTCCTTTGTAGTGAAATCACAAGCATTCTGTTTCCTAAAGTATGAAAATACACATTTTCCTTTATAAGTTACAAAGAATTTTATGTATATTGAATTATACATAACGTATGTATATGTTTAGATATACAGTTATATGTGATTAAGTATAATCACTTACATGATCAAAATGATTTTTAAAGACACGTTCTGTTTACTTAAATACATACTAAAAAATAAACTAAAAAACAAAGAAACAAATGTGGGGGGAAATGTTAACATGAAGAGATATTATTTAACCTCCGTGATTATTACAACTACAAGGTGCCCCAAAAGAAGAGCAGAAAATGTTTAACATTAACTGTAGCCTTGTTTTAATTTCAACAGTATAAATTAATATGAAATAAGATACAAGCTATATTTAAATATACCCTCCATAATATTTTGTGCATATTTGAAGGCAGGGTATAGAAAGTAAACTAGTAAAAGTCTTAACTTTTTAAAAGTAGAATATTATGGATTTCCCCATAGTTAAAAATCACAACTGTATCTCTTTCTCTTGCCTTTTCTTGTACCTCTGCTACACTATAGTTTAATATCTGAAATTATAAAATGTCAATTTAGCAGGAAGCAGAACAATACTGTCTCACAGCAGATCTTTAAATTCAATTTCAAATTACTTTCATCAGGTCTGTCTAGCTTCAGAAACCATACTCATTCATTTGGATTCATAAAACATATCCCATTTACTCTAAATAAAAGATATACTCTGTCCTCATCTATGGAGACAAAGAGTAAGGTTAGAGAAAATGCTTTATTTTTATATTGGATAGAGACATCCAGAAATCAAGAGAGAGAGAGCGAGAGAGAGAGAGAGAGAGAACTGCAACACTGCTTGCCACTCACAAAGCTTTCCTGCTGCAGGGACTTGAACCCGGGTCCTTGCACATTGTGACATGCTCACTTAACCAGGTACGCCACCATGTATGATATTTTTAAATCTACAGTTTGTGTATACATGTCTCAAAAGAGACAGTTTCCCAAAGCAGTCATTTCTTATTTTGAAAAACAAAAAATTTTGAGGGTGGGGGAGATAGTATAATGGTTATGCAAACAGACTCTCATGCCTGAGGCACCAAAGTCCCAGGTTCAATCCCCCACACCACCATAAGCCAGAGCTGAGCAGTTCTCTCTCTCTCTCAAAAATAAAAGACAAAAAAAATTGTGCATTGCTGCTCCGGTTGTGGAGTTTCCTCGGGTGCCATATATGTGATCCCATGCAGTTCTAGGGGCTCAAACTCTACTGGGTGAACTATCTCCAGACTCCCATTTTTTCCAGTTTAATCCTCTTGTGTTAAAGAACATATTCTGTTTGTTTGAAATAGTTTCAGTTTTATTGAGAATTATTGTATGGACTTGAATAGCATGGAAAACATTTCCAAATCTGTAAATTTAGTTTCTTTATACCAGTTGAGCCTGAGCTTATAGGGACAGAATAAAAGTGTTTTAGTGAAGTACCCAAAAAAATAATGAGCCAAGTCACTTCCTATTTTAGTAAGTACTTCTTTTTAAAAAATATTTATTTATTTATTTATTCCCTTTTGTTGCCCTTGTTGTTTTATTATTGTTGTTATTGATGTCGTCATTGTTGGATAGGACAGACAGAAATGGAGAGACGAGGGGAAGACAAAGAGGGGGAGAGAAAGATAGACACCTGCAGACCTGCTTCACCACTTGTGAAGTGACTCCCCTGCAGATGGGGAGCCAGGGGCTTGAACTGGGATCCTTATGCTGGTCCTTGCACTTGGCGCCACATGTGCTTAACCTGCTGCGCTAGCACCGCCTGACTCCCAATAATTACTTCTGAATACATACATCTTGACAATCAAAAAAATAATACTACATATTAAAAATTGATTTAGAGTGTGTATATTGTGTCCTTCCTCTGGGAAGTGTTGTCATCTGTTTAGCTCCACCATCAGAAGGCCATTCTACCATAGGCTCACTACTACTTTTCATTGGCTTTGATATGAGTTGGGTAAATAAAGCATTTAATGATTTATTTATTCTTAGTTACATTTAATTATTATTATTTTTTGTCATCAGGGTTGTTGCTGGGGCTTGGTACCTGAATGATGACTCCACTGTTCCTGGTGTGGTAGTCATTTTATTTTTCCTCATATAGATAGAGAAATAGAGGGAGAGAAAGAGGAAGAGAGGGAGACAAACCTGCAGCACTGCCCTATTGCTCATAAAACTTCTCACCCTGTAGATGGAAACCAGAGACTTGATCTTGGGTCCTTGTGTATGGTAACATGTGCACTACACCAGCTGTTCCACAGCCTGGTTCCTCATACTTTCATTTAAAAGTTGACAAGCTACTTTTCAGAGAGACTGTATTATTTTCCATCCCCTCTAGTGATATGAATGACTCAATTTCTCTCTCTTCTTGGCAGCATTTGGTGATATCACTGTTTTATTTTTTTATTATTTTAACTGCTTTGATGGATGTAATATTTCATTGTGATCTTGATTTCAACTTACATTTTCCCTAAAGGTCAGTCTTGTTGGACATCTTTTCTTCTGCTTATTTTCCATTCCTACATCCCTTTTGGTGAAAGGCCTTTACATGTTCTTCAATTTGGCTGTCTCGGTATTTATAACATGCTATATACATTTTTATGCTATATTTTACATGCTATATACATATTTATACATATAAATTTGTTAAGTATTTGATTACTGTCTTCCACAGAGCAAATGTCTAAAATTTTGATTGAATATACTTCATCAGTTAATTTTCTTTTATTGATTTTGCTTTTGATGTATGTAGGGATATCTTCCTCAATCCTAGAACACCAAAGATGCCCCATAGGCTTTTTTCCAAAAGTTTTACAATTTTACATTTAAAGTTCATGATTCACATTAAATATGTTTTAATGTTAGGTTCTTTCTCTGTCAATGTATATATAATTATCCTAGAGCCTCTGGAACAATCTACCTTGGAATTTAATAGACTGATTCCTCTCATGCTGTTCTTTTGTTGTTCTAAGTATTTGTGTTTTTCTGATTTTGCTATTTCAGTTCCTTTATCTATAAAGACTTTAGGGTAAGTTTGTGTATATCTAGAAACATTTCTTGCTGAGTATTTGACAGATATTTCATCAATGACTTGTTTATCATTTTGAGGGAGAAATGACATATTTACTGTGTTGAATTTTCCAATCCATGAACACAGTTGGAGTCTTCATTAATCTGTATTTTTGACATCTCTCATGATTTTTGTAATTTTTCCACATATATACCAACCACGTCTTGTTGGATTTATACCTAAGTATTTGCACTTTTTTGGAATACTTTTCATGATATTGCATTAGTAAAATCACTCTGTTGTAAAACAGTGATTTACAGAACAGTTGTTGACACATGGGCACAATTTCTTCTCTCCCTGTGCTCTATGTCTACCCCACTTCCTCCACCAGGAGACAGGACAGGGTGAAGAGAGGGTATTGGGGATCCAGTGCAGGATGGTGGTACTTTATTAGCAGTTTTGGTTTCCAGTTGTTCATTGCTGATAGAAAGAAGTACAACTGGATTTTGTATGTATCTTATTCTATATCCTTATGGAATTCCAAATTAATTCTAGGGGATATTCTACATAGATTATCACGTCATCTACACATAAGGAGGCATTTATTTCACCCTTTCTGATTTGCATGTCTTTTATTTATTTTTATTGTGTTAGTGATCTGGTCAAAGTTTTCAGTGCTATTGCAAATAAAGGTAGTGATAGAATCTATCTTATCATATAAGATAAGGAAATTATTTAAAATATTAAATCCGTAATCATTAAGTAAGATAATAGTTTTAGTATTTTTCCTGATCAATATCCTTTCTTTCCTTTATTTTCTATCTTTCTCTCTCTTTTGTATAATCTTTTAAAACATTTTTTATTTATAAAAAGGAAACGTTGACAAAACCATAGCATAAGAGGGATACAACTCCACACAGTCCCTACCAGCAGAACTCCATAACCCATCCCCTCCCCTGATAGCTTTCCTATTCTTTATCCCTCTGGGAGTATGGGCCCAAAGTCATTGTGGGGTACAGCTTTTGAAGTCCTTGCTTTGATAAAGTTAGCTAGAGCAATATCTCTGATGAACATAGATGCCAAAATATTGAACAAGATCCTGGCCAACCGGACACACACAAAAGATTGTTCATCACGACCAAGTGGGATTTATCCCAGGCATGCAAGGCTGGTTCAACATACATAAGTCAATGTTATTCACCACATCAATAAAAGTAAAACCAAAAACCACATGATCAATAGATGCAGAGAAAACCTTTGACAAAATTAAACACCCATTCATGCTGAAAACACTGCAAAAATGGGAATAGATGGGAAATTCCTCAAGGTAGTGGAGTCCATATATAGCAGACCTACAGCCAACATCATACTCAATCTACAGAAGCTGAAAACATTCCTCCTCAGACTGGGGACTAGACAGGGCTGTCCACTGTTACCATTACTCTTCAACATAGTATTGGAAGTTCTTGCCATAGCAATCAGACAAGAGAAAGGAATCAAAGGAATACAGATTGGAAGGGAAGAAGTCAAGCTCTCACTATTGGCAGATAATATGATAGTATACATAGAAAAACCTAAAGAATCCAGCAGAAAACTACTGAATTTATTAGGCAATATAGCAAGGTGTCAGGCTACAAAATCAATGTACAAAAATCAGTGGCATTTCTTTATGCAAACACTAAATCTGAAGAAGACATCCAGAATTCACTCCCATTCACTGTTGCAGCAAAATTGATAAAATACCTAGGAATAAACCTGAGCAAAGAAATGAAAGACTTGTATACTGAAAACTATGAGTCACTATTCAAGAAAATAGAAAATGATACCAAGAAATGCAAAGACATCCCATGCTCATGGATTGGAAAAAATAATATCATCAAAATGAATATTCTCCCCAGAGCCATATACAAATTTAATGTGATACCCATCAAAGTTCCACCAAGCTTTTTTTTTTTTTCTCTTTCTCTGCTAGAGCACTAATCAGCTCTTGCTTGTGGTGCTGAGGATTAATCCTGGGACCTTTGGCACCACAAGCATGAAAGGCTTTTTGTGAAACCATTATACTGTCTCTCCAGCTTGTAAATATTTTTTACAAGGTTACAGGAATTCACCCTCTACTCTTTTTTGCTATACTTTTTATAATGAATTTTTCAAATGTTTTCTGCATCAGTTGATATATGATTTTGCACCTTTTGTCTGTTAATGTTGTAATTCTGTTGACTGATTTTTTTTTCCTAAAAAATATTGAACTGATCTTGCGTTCCTGGAATAAACTTCATTTGCATAAAATTCTATTTTTCCTATAATTTCCCTTATGCATTTGCTATCATTCTAATCATTTCTCCCTTATACGTAAAGGTGTGTCTCTTTATTTTCAGTGTTCTTTTTCCTCAGTTTTTAGTAGGTTGATTATGACGTATGAATCTTTAAAAAAAATTTTGTTGCTGGAACTTCACTTTTCTTGTGTGTGTATTCTGTGTTCTTTTTATATATTTCAAAGTATCTCTCTCATATCTATCTATCTATCTATCTATCTATCTATCTATCTATCTATCTATCTATCTACTAATTTACCACACATCCACTCATCCTAGGTTTTTACCTGATTTAGTGAGAAAAATGCTTCTTCTGTTCTGGAACCAAAAATGTAGATATATATCTTTCTAATTTTAATTTATTATTTGTAGGTATTGTTCTAGAAATGAATATATCAGCCTACAGCAACATATTTATAATGTTCCTAATTGACAAATTATATATTTCAATCATGTTCCATCTCAATATTCTCTCATCCCTTGAATAATGTAATGAATCTGTAGTTGATTATCTTCAGTAACATCATGATTTATTTGAATATCCTAATGATTTTTCTCAAATTTCTGAACTCTGTGTCTATTTATTTATTTATTGGGGAATTAATATTTTAAAGTTAACAGTAAATACAATAGTTTGTATGTGCATAGCATTTCCCAGTTTTCCACATAACAATGTAACCCCCACTAGGTCCTCCTCTGCCATCATGTTCCAGGACCTGAACCCTCTCATCCACCCACACCGGAGTCTTTTACTTTGGTGCAGTACACCAATTCCAGTTCATGTTCTGCTTAGTGTTTTCTCTTCTGATCTTGTTTTTCATCTTCTGCCTATGAGTGAGATCATCCCATATTCATCTTTCTGTTTCTGACTTATCTCACTTAACATGCTTTCTTGAAACTCCATCCAAGATGGGCTGAAAACGGTGAAGTCACCATTTTTAATAGCTGAGTAGTATTTCATTGTGTATACATACCACAACTTGCTCAGCCACTCATCTGTTGTTGCTTCCAGGTTTTGGTTATTACAAATTGTGCTGTGGGGCAGGCAGTGGCACACCTGCCTAAGCACACATATTACAAATTGTGCTGCTATGAACATAGGTATACACAGATCTTTTTGCATGGGTGTGTTGGGTACCTTAGCATATATCCCCAGGAGATGAATTGCAGGATCATAGGGTAGGTCCATTTCTAGCCTTCTGAGAGTTCTCCAGACTGCTCTCCACAGGGGTTGGACCAATTTTCTTTGTCTATTTTTACACCAACTTTGAACACAGTTGTTTTAGCAAACTCTTCAATTTTTTTTATCAAGAGAAAAACCAGGGTCAGAGAAATAGTTCACTGGGTAGCGATTGTGCCTTGCCATGAACACAGACTTCGTTCAAGCCTCGAAATTACATTGGTGGTACTATGGCACTAGAACAAGATTTATTGTTCTGGTGGCTTTTGTTATTTCTCTCTCTCTCTCTCAAACTGAATGAAAAATAAGTATGTTGAAATCATACATGCATAAGACCCCAGTTCTACAAAAAAAGAGAGAGAAATCAAGGTAAGCCCTCACTTCATTCAAGGATGTATTTAGTTATGTTTAATTGTGACCTCGTCAAAATGACCTCTCATGAACATTCTCCATACGCTTATCTACTTTATTTTCTTCATCCCACTAGCTAATATTTTATTTAATTTAAATATTTTATGTATTTATTTGAAAAATCAGAGGTAAATCAAGAGGACAGGTAAGATAAGAGAGGGGGAGAGAGATACCTACAGACCTACTTTACCATTCATGAAGCTTCCCCCTGCAGGTGGGGACTGGGGGCTTGAACTCGGATCCTTCTTCTTCTAGCGTTTACCAACTCGGATCCTTATGCATTGTAATAGATGCACTCAACCTGTTTCGCCACCACAGAGCCCTCTAGCTAATATTCTATATCTCTGAATTTATGCACTTTCTTCCCCCTGCGCTGTATAATAATTTTTTAAGGACAGAGACTGATTTTTTTGTTGTATCTGCTGTGCTTAGAAAAGTTCCTCGTTTTTATAGTAGGTTCTAAATAAATTTTTAACTGTTTGAATTGATAACTATTTTACAACGGATTTGGGTGGGAGAGAAAGCTCTCGGCATTTAGCTTCTAAATGACTTGAATGGTGCTATTATAGATAGTAAACTCCAGAATGAATATGTGTGTGTGTGTATGTGTATTGTTATATCACATTTATTGTTCTATGAAAAAAACATTCAGGAATGCAACAAAATCTTTCCAAAGATGACATTTAAAGTCCTCTGATAGGAAATGTCAAATTCAGAAGCTGAAGACTTCTGACCAGAAAGATTTTCATGCATTGCTTAGACAGTGGAAGCAAGTGATGGTTTGGCCAGCTGCCCTGGGTACGTTGAAGCTTACCTGGCCCCCAGAGTAACTGGATTCCTTTCCAAATGCAAGTCTTCCAAATGAGGCTCAACACCTTGAATTGAATCCAGTTTTTATGAGGAAAGAGTTGAAATGAATTTTAAAAAAGCAGTGATGTCAGCTATTCTCTGTAGTCAGACTGACTGCTATGTTTCTTTTGTTAACATGCCTTGTTGCAGCTACCTGTGAAACCCAGCATAGACTGGGGCCTCTTGTCACATCAGAGGGTATGGTACAGTCTTTCCTTTAAGATGTCATTGTATCTTGGAATAAGATAAAAGGGGTGAGATACTACTCACTTCGTCTGTTAGTTGGCTATGTCTCCAAGCCACTCAGGATCAAACACCATAGATTGATAAAACAAAAAAAGTAAACTTTAAAAAAAAATACTTATTTATTCCCTTTGTTGCCTTTGTTGTTTTATTGTAGTAGTAGTAGTAGTTGTTGTTGTTGGATAGGACAGAGAGAAATGGAGAGAGGAGGGGAAGACAGAGAGGGGGAGAGAAAGACAGACACCTGCAGACCTGCTTCACTACCTGTGAAGTGACTCCCCTGCAGGTGGGGAGCCAGGGACTCGAACCAGGATCCTTGCGCTGTTCCTTGTGCTTTGCGCCACGTGCACTTAACCCACTGTGCTATCGCCCGACTCCCAAAAGTAAACTTCGAAAACTCTCAAGATGTTGGTATGTTTATTCATAAGGTATATTCAGAATAGGAATGGAATATAGTATACCTCAATAAAATATTAGGACTGTGCTAAAACAAAAATGCAATTTAAATCCACCTTAATGTCCTTTCAAATGTAGTGGCCTTCTAGGGAAACACATTTCAGGTTTGAGAACATTTGTTATGTACAACACTTGTCCTGGGTAACTGATAGCACCTGAGCCATAAAAATTACAGAGCCACCTGGCCCTTTCTGGAAAGCATTTTCTCCAGAAATTATATTATCCCTTGAACAGGCAAAGCATTTACTCAAATGAGCTGTCTCCTACAAGCTTTCAAATTCTCTGCCATTGATGCAGTTGTCTTAATTTTACTTAAGTGTCTGTTGGCTGACATTGAGTCCAAAAAGACATTCTTATGGCATGGAATTTCAGCTTGGGAAGAAAAGAGAGAATGATGCAGTTGCCTTCTGCTTGACCTTCCTGCTTTCTTCCCACTACTGATGGAGATAAAGGAGAAAGGAGGAAGGAAGGGAGGGAGGAACAATGGCACTGGTTTCTAACTTGATCTGCCTACTTTGGAGCCTGGCTGTTCTTGACACATGTAAATAGGCTTGCTGAAAGAAAGATACCCTACCAAAGCAAAATGTAGTGTGATGATTTGCTATCACAAAATTGTATTTAAAAATGATTGTGCAGTAGTTTGCCTTCATTGCTTTGCTGAGTCAAGTTGTGATCTAACTTAATGGTATATGCATTTTTACTTTACTTTTCTTTTTTGTTCCTTTTCTTTTCTTTTTATTAGATAGGAAAGAGAGAAATTTAGAGAGGGGGAGTTAGAGGAGAAAGACAGACATCTGCAGACCTGCTTCACTGCTCATGAATTGTACCCCCTACAGGTGGAGGGTGGGAGCTCAAATCCGGATCCTTGAGTGGGTCCTTATGTTTTAAACAGGTGTACCACAGCCCAGCCTCCTACTTTGTAACTTTTCTAATGAAATTGCAACATTTATAAGTATTTGTAGGTATGGAAAATGTACTGAGTAGTGGAGAAGTTTGATTGATTTTCTTGTAGCATTATACTTAAAAGATAAAAATTCTCTAAAAGGGACGGGGTGGTGGCGCACCTGGTTGAGCATACATGGCACATCGCTCAAGGATCCGGGTTCGAGCCCCCAGTCCCCACCTGCAGAGGGAAAGCTTTGCAAGTGGTGAAGCAGTGCTGTAGATGTCCCTCTTTTTAAAATGTTTATTTATTCCCTTTTTGTTGCCCTTGTTTTATTGTTGTAGTTATTATTGTTGTCTGTCTTTGTTGTTGCATAGGACAGAAATGGAGAGAGGAGGGGAAGACAGAGAGGGGGAGAGAAAGATAGACACTTGCAGACCTGCTTCACCGCTTGTGAAGCGACTCCCCACAAGTGGGGAGCTGAGTGCTCGAACCGGGATCCTTACATTGGTCCTTGGGCTTTGTGCCACATTCGCTTAACCTGCTGCGCTACCGCCTGTCTCCCACAGATGTCCCTACCCTACCCTCTCAATTTCTAACTGTCTCTATCCAATAAGTAAAGATAATAAAATTTAAAAAAAATCTCTAAAACATGGAAAGCAATTTTAAGCCTGCATCTTTAGCTGAAATTCAGTAACACGAGTAAGGTTTTTATCCATACATACTTACATACATCACCCCATGTATACATTCATACATTAATTAATTTATTCACTATTGAACATCTGCTAACTTAGCACTGATGATACAACATGAAAAATATAGATATGTCGGTATTTGATTCCACTGGGACCTTGAAACTGTTCTTCGTAAACCTCTTTTCTTGGAACTACACTCCCTCCATTTTATTTATTTTGTTTTCCTCGACAGGCTGAGCTCCTTTAAAGTGGAAATCCTACTTTGTGTTTTGTATAATGTTAGATATTCCACAAACACTTGCTAGAACAGAATGAATCAACCTGTATGAAGATGTAGGTGAGAAAAAGTTTCAGTTTGTCATAGGATGACAGGTCTAAAAGACACCTTAAATGTCATCTACCCTATAGCTTTTCAAAAAGTGCCTAAGTAGATACCTTTAGGAAAAAGTTTTATTTTGTTTGAATCTGTTGCTTTTTGCTTTTGTTCTGGAAGTTTCTTCTAGGGAAGAGAAAAGGCTCAGCAGAGGGATTATGGGGGCTATGGGAGCTGTGAATCACCTTCACTGTGATTCAAAGATCAGGTTTCTGCTCTAAACCTGCTTCTGTGTAGGGCATTCCTATAAGAGTTTATCTGAAGAAAGAAAGGGTTTGTTACTTTGGTGGAAAAGTATGAAAACCACTGACTGGTTCAAAAGACAACACTTCTTTTTTAATATTTATTTATTTATTTTCCCTTTTGTTGCCCTTGTTTTTTGTTGTTGTAGTAGTTGTTATTATTGTTATTGATGTTGTCATTGTTAGATAGGGCAGAGAGAAATGGAGAGAGGAGGGGACGACGGGGAGAGAAAGACACCTGCAGACCTGCTTCACTGTCTGTGAAGTGACTCCCTTGCAGGTGGGGAGCCGGGGGCTGGAACTGGGATCCCTACGCTGGTCCTTGTGCTTCACACCATGTGTGCTTAACCCGCTGCGCTACCATCTGACTCCCCAAAAACTTCTATCTTAAAGAACTTAGATATGCCTAAGAAAACTAAGTGCTTTGTTCAAGAGCATGGATACAGTTGTGAGCACTGTTAGAACAAAAACTTAAAATGTCTAATTTTCAATATTTTATGATATTCTACTGTTTGTACTTCATAGCTGTTGTGTGACCAACACAGTATGTGACACATAAGTGATATGTAACTGAAAGAAGGAATGTTAAAATCTATGGTTATGATACTTCACCTCCTTGGACATAGTTCAATATTTCTACACTTACCAGTTCAAGCGCCACACATTGTGATGGTGGTTTTGCTGGTGGTTATCCATGACTGATAGTTACATCTTTGCTGACTAACGCACTCTAATCCTTTTTTTTTCTTTCTGTTCTCAGAGTCCACCTAATGCCATCCCTTCAGACAGTTTTCTTTCTTTCTTTTTTTAAGTGGGGGGATTAATGTTTACAGTAAATATAGTTGTTAGTACATGTATAAAAATTTCTTAATTTTTTGAAAAACTCTCTGACGTCCAGCCAAGATCTCCACCATCATGTAGCAGGACCTGAAAGCCCCCCCAACAAGAGTCCTTTGCTTTGGTGCAATACACCAAACCCAGTCTAAGTTCTACTTGGTGTTTCCCTTTTCAGTTCTTATTTCTTAACTTCTGTCCATGAGTGAGATCATCCATATTCATCCTTCTCTTTCCTGCTTATCTTAATGTAATTCCTTCAAGCTTTATCTAAGAACGTGAATTCATCATTCTTAATAGCTAAGTAGTATTCGTGTGTGTGTGTGTGTGTGTGTGTGTGTGTGTGTGTGTGTGTGTGTGTGTGTAAGTTTTGGCTATTACAAATTGTGCTGCTATGAACAGAAGTATACACAGATCTCTTTGGATGAATGTATTTGATACCTTATGATATATCCCCCAGGAGATGAATTACCGGGTCATAGGGTAGGCCCATTTCTAGCCTTCAGATCGCTTTCTTGCTCTTATTCTGACTGTGGTCCCTGGAGTAGACTGGATTTGGAAGTCTGGACATATTTAGAAAGTTCTAATCATAGCCAATAATTAAATGCTGTTAACTGGCAGGTTTAGTTATATAGCACTTAACAGTTATCTGTTGTTAAGATCAAGGAAATAAATACATTAGTAGAAGCTGAATTATAATGAATATACTTTTGAGGTTTAATTTGGGTTTGTTTTTCTTTATTTCAAAAACAAGTATTATTTTGCCATCATTAGACTACCTTTCCTACTACACTCTGTTTGAACGTGGTGCTTTTTCTCTTGTTCTGGGAGTTGTTTTCCCCTTCTTTTATTATCTCCTTTCCTGCTCACTCTATTACTGACAGAGATTTTGAGCTTTTTCTCAAGAGGAAGTTTCTTAGTATTGCATATTTTTCATGCCTTGCAGACAGATCATCTAGAAATAGTTGGCCAGAATGTTCCTGCTGTCTACTGTCAGTGTAGTGATAAAGAGAACGGATTTGCTTTGTATCCAGTCAGAACTGAGTTTTGTTTGTTTATTTTCTTTTTTCTTTCTTTTTTTAAAAAATTTATTATTGGATAGAGACAGAGAGAAATTGAGAGGGGAGGGGGAATAGGGAAATAGAAAGACACTTTCAGCCTTGCTTCACCACTTGTGAAGCTTTACCCCAGCTGGTAGGAACTAGGGGCTTGAACTCTGGCCCTTGCACACTGTAATGTGTGCATTTAACGATGCGCACCACCGCCTGGCTGCATTTTTTTTTTATGTTATTGGTTTTGGATGCTACTTCCTCTTAGGCTGCTGGCATGTTGGCACCCCAGAGAAAATCATTATAACAAAAGTTTAGAATTCGTAGTTTGAGCATCAGTCTCTGTTTGGTTAAAAAAATAAAAGGATATAACCTCCACTTAGAAAGTTCTTGCTAGGAGCACAATATTTAGTTTACAACTACTTTCACAGTTGTTTCCCCCACTTTAGGGATGATTTTGTTATAGCTAATGAGAGGCACATCCTATCCATTATTTAAATGGATGGATTTGCAGAGAACAGTGTGTCTATTATATCAATGTTGATATTATGCATTGGAATTTTATAAAATTTTATAATTTTTCAAGTTGTTCATCTTAGTGATAAATAGAAATCAGATTTTATATTGATAGGATATTCTAACTAAATTTAATGATAGTTATTTTGTTATTATCATCCTTAAAGGTTAGAGGTTCAGAGAAACCTAGACCGTTATTTCTAGTCAAGGGATGGCCAAGCTATTTTTTTCCCCAGGAGATTTGAAACTGGAGTTTCTAGTAAAGTGGAGGGTATGAAGCTAAGATTAAGTAAATTAGAAACTTGGGTGTTTTATCAAGCTAAAAGTTAATTTTCTACCCTAGAATCCAGGTGGAAGCTGAGTTTACTTAGAGTGACATCTTTAGCACCTGAGAATCTCTGAACATTATATAATGTAAAACAGTATTGTGTTTTTATCATAGTCAGAATGTGTTGTCAGTGACCCTGCATTTTAGGAGTTAAGGAATTAGCTTCACAACAGTTGGCTTAAATGTGTCCTATTACTAACTCAAATCTTTATACTGTTGATGTAGATTATTCATAATAGACGTGGGTGAGTGGAAACCTGTCTGAGTTTAAGTCCCGATTTTTCTGTAGATTCTCTGTTTCCTGGCCTTCCTTTCTTAGAGACTACCTGGTGGATATCAATCTGTCAATCTGTGGACTTGATTAATTTTTTTATAATTGGATTCAAGAAGGCATTCATCACATGGGAATAATATCTAAGCATTCTATGCAGTGGAATAATGTATTTCTACAAACTTAGGACACATTTTTAATACCACATTCTGATAGAAACCACCAGCTGCACACATAACCAGAAATTATGATTGTACATTAATATGCATAGATACCCAAGCATAGTCTTGGAAGCTCTCAAAACAATCCTATTTATATTTATTTATTCATAGATCTTAAGCATGTCAGACCAATACTTAGCTACAGTGTAAAAATGCTTTTTTTCCTCCATTAAGCTTGGTTTCAGTGTTTTTACATCATTCTGAACTCTCGATAGAGTTTCATCTTTAAGCCAAATGTGGAAACATGCTTGTTTAAACTCATACTATATAGTTTTATCCTTTTCAGGAGATTCCTGTGTGCACATTCTTACCACTAGTTTGCTACATTCTCCTAATTTTTTGTCTTTACAATGCCTCAAGAATGTTTTCTTTTTTTTTAAAAATTTATTTATTTATAAAAAGGAAGCATTGACAAAACCATAGGAAAAGAGGGGTACAACTCCACACAATTCCCACCACCAAGTCTCCGTATCCCATCCCCTCCCCTGATAGCTTTCCTATTCTTTATCCCTCTGGGAGTATGGACCCAAGGTCATTGTGGGATGCAGAAGGTGGAAGGTCTGGCTTCTGTAATTGCTTCCCCACTGAACAGGGGCGTTGACTGGTGGATCCATACTCCCAGTCCGGGGCCTTAAACCCAGGCCGTTGTGCATAGTAACATGTACTGTCCCGGGTGTGTAAATGCTTGACCCCCTATAAATTCAGTTTCTTAGAAACACATTTTAAAAAATTAAGTGAGGTATCCCTGTGCCACCAAACTTCATGTGGACTTGATTTTGACTTTTCTGTTTGTAAAAGTAGAATGCTGACACGGAGATTCTAATAAAGTCAGTTTGTTACAAGCAGTGAAGTGCACCGCATCACCCCCCCTAGTTGGGACGCTGGAGGCCTCAAATCTAGGGCTTGTGCTTGGCAATGTGTGTGTTTAACCAGGTGCACTCCCGCCTGTCTCCTACTCCAGCACTTGTTAAGCTTTCCCCTGCATTTCGGGACCAGGGGCTTGAATCCCAGTCCTCTAGTGTGGTTAGTAATGTGTGTACTTTACTCAATGAGCCACTGCCCAACCTCTTATTTTGCCTTCGATTGACTATTTTTGTGAGAGAGAAGAAGAGGAGGGAGACGGACCCAAACCCTACTCAGTTCCGGCATAAGGGATTGAACTTGAAGCCTCTGGAACCTCAGGCATGCAAATTGGTGTTCTAAAAGGCTGAACTGTCTACCAGGCCCTCTTATTTTGCTCCTTAGCCTTTTACATAGCAAACTGACTTTATTCACTACTGAGGGAAAGATGGCATCTTTCCTAACAGCACTGGAAATAATAATGGTTTTGTTTAAAATATGAAGTGGATCCTTTTCTTCTTTGCATTATAAGAGTCTAACCAGTATTCAATGCTAGCAAGGATACTGACTCATTTGATTTGTTTTTCAAAGTATGTGCACTGGTAATCTCATTTTAACCCCTCTTTACTACTCTACCCCTTGGCTTCATTTGCCTCTTTATTGGCTGATGCTTTCTTTGCTTTAACTCTTGCCATAATATGTAGAGGAGTTTATGGAGAAACACATCAGCTGCCTGCTGTACATTTAAATTCTCCACTTCCCAACTGCATTTGTGTACAACAACTTAAAGAAAAACAGGGCAATTTCTGTCAGCATTAGTTTGGGGGGTGCATACATTACCAAATACACATATCATTAAATACAAGTCTAATATCTGAAAGTCAAAGTGTCAGTAAATCAACTTCATCCACAGAGGAGAAAAGGGGTCACTGTTTATGAGAGCTAAATAGAAGGTATCCTTCCTTGTCAGTCAAAGAAATTAAGAGACTAGAATTGGTCTTTAGGCCATCTGGTTCCTGCCCCAGGGACCAGTAAAAGACTGTTTTTTTGAATTAGTATAATCTGGGTGCTGGTTATTTCTGTTACATAATTACACAGCTCTGCAGTAACTTCAAAAACATCTGTAACCATACTTCCTTCACTTCTTGACCAGAGAGGTTCAGGTCTTAGCTCATTTTAGAGGAGATGCTCCTCTTTCTTTTAAATTTTTTGTAAGCCTTTTTCCACAAAACTGTGAAGTTACTGATAATTAGCTTTGTAAATATAACTTGGGTCTGCTTGGTTCTCTTTGTCCATACTTTTCTGTCTTCTGAGTGTTCTTAAGCATGTTCAGAATTTTTAGAGCATTAGTGAGTGTTTCCTTACACATATGAGAGAAGTGATGTCCAGAGAGCTAGTGTCTAATCTGCTGACCTCTCTGGAGTTTCCTACCAAACTGAAAGCAAAGATTGGGGATTAATACTACAGTTTCAATGTCCTGGATTTTCCATCTGTCCATTAATTTATCTAGTTAATCAACTTATATTTATTGACGATGTAGAAGTTGCCAGATGCTCAAAGAGCTTTCTAGTTTATTCACCAAATTCTAATGGGAAGTAGAAGTAGAAAAATAGGCAATCACAATAGAGAATGCAATTGTCATAGCATATGTAGAATGTTAGCAGAGCATATAGGAGGTGCCTACTAAGTGGACTTAGGGTGGCTAGGGATAGCTTCTGGACAGTTCACACAGCACAGTGCTGCAGGGGGATGTTAAAATCCCCGAGGCAAGATTGAAGCTAAAGAATATGAAGTGGAGTTACCTGGGCAGATGACCTCCCAATGCTTCCTGGAGCCACATCTCTCCAGAGCCTTACCCCTCTGAAGAAAGATAGAAACAGGCCAACAGGCCGGGGGTATGGATCGACCTGCCAATGCCCGTGCCCACTAGAGAAGCAATTACAGAAGCCAGAACTCTCACCTCCTGCACCCCAGAAAGAATTTTGTTCCATACTCCCAGAGGGTAAACAGTAGGGAAGCTTCCAGTGGAGGGGGTGGGACACAGAACTCTGGTGGTGGGAACTGTATGGAGTTGTTTTAAAATTTTGTATTTATAAAAAGGAAACACTGACAAAACCGTAGGATAAGAGGGGTTCAACTCCACACATTTCCCACCACCAGATCTCCATATCCCATCCCCTCCTCTGATAGCTTTCCTATTTTTTATCCCTCTGGGAGTATGAACCCAGGGTCATTATGGGGTGCAGAAGGTAGAAGGTCTGGCTTCTGTAATTGCTTCCCCGCTCAACATGGGCATTGACAGGTCGATCCATACTCCTAGCCTGTCTCTCTCTTTCCCTAGTGTGGCGAGGCTCTGGAGAAGCAGGGCTCCAGGACACATTGGTGGGGTCGTCTGTCCAGGGAAGTCCGATTGGCATCATGTTAGCATCTGGAACCTGGTGGCTGAAAAAAGAGTTAAGGAACTGTATGAAATTATACCTGTGTTATCTTGCAATCTTGTGGATCAATATTAAATCACTAATAAAAAGTCAGAGATCGTTGATATTTAAGAATAAAATATTATAGTAGAACCCTGAAAAAAAAGAATATGAAGTACAGGGGTTGGGGAAGTAGTGATCCAAGGGATAGACGAGAGGGCTGCAGAACATGGATGAGAGTTATATCATAAAGAACCTTATTTTTTCGTATCAAGGAGTTTCCAGTTTTGCTGTATAAGAGCAATAAAGATGCCACTGAAGAATGTTTGAATCAGGGAGTAGCATGGTCATATTTGCCTTTTAGGAAGATCACTTTATTTGCAGTTGGAGAGTTGATTTGAAGTAGAAAATGCAATTTGGAGTGATGGAATCCCCCAGAACCTTAGACATTATTTGGTCTATTTAGTTTCTTTGAATATCTGACCATTATAGCCTTTGACCCACCAAATTTGAATATACAATTCTTCTTGCAGTTTTTTTTCTTTTTTTAAAAAACTTTTTAAAAATTATATTTATTAATTTATTTGATAGAGACCATCAGAAATTGAGAGGGGAGAGGGAGAGAAAGAGGAGAGAGAGAGAGAGAGAGAGAGAGAGAGAGCTTCTTTACCACTTGCAAAGCTTTCCCCTGCAGGTGGGTACCAGTGTCTTTAACCCAGGTCCTTGGGCACTTTGATGTGTGTGCTCAACTAGGTGCACCACCACCTGGCTGGCCCCCTTCTCTTTGCAGTTTTATGAGGTTTTTTGTTTCTTTCACACCTCTTATAGCACATTCATGAACCCTGATGTTACCTATTTGTGGAATAAAGAAGAAGGAAAAAAAGGCATAAAGATGGAGCACTAGCATTTAAGAAATATGTAGGCGAGAAGTCCATGAAAGAATAGAGAAAGAGAAAGTGAGAGAGGGTGCCACAGAAGGCCAGGGAAGTTTAAGAAATCCAGAATGGTAAGTAGGGTTAAGTGCTTTAGAGAGACAAAGTAAGGCAAAGAGGGAAACGTGATCACTGACTTTAGCAACTAAGAGTGTCAGTGACCTTTGCAAGTGTTGTTTCAGTAAAATGGGATGGACAGAATCCAGAATGCCATGATTAAGGAATGGAGGAGAGGAGAGGAAGAGGGAACAGCAAGTTTCCAGGGAGGGCAGGGGGTGTGCAGGGAAGCTTGCCTTTGCTTTGTTAAGACCAAATTGAGAATGTTTTGATATCTTTCGTAGTTTCCTTTAAATCTGTCTTGCCATTTTCTGATTTCTTACAATTAATAAAATCAAATAACTCTTTAAGGCATGGAATTTCACTGATTCCCAATGCTTTTGCCTGATATTAATAAATGATGAAGTGTGTTTTAAATCCCTATAGTTCTCTGTCCTTCCTCGGCTCTGCATAGGGTATCTTATCTACTCGGAATCCACATTGCTTCAGGCATTACTAAATTAGCACTATAGGTATATTTAGGCCAGTCTGGCTAGGCATGAAAGAGGCAATAAGACTGGCTTTAGACCTTCGATTGAGGAGCCAGTTTTGTAATACCCAGCTTAGTAATTATGGGGGCTTTATGTTTGCATGTGTGAACCTTAGTTAAGCTTTGTCATAGGTTTTCCAAAACAGCTGGGGCTTTTGGTCTATGAACACATTAATTTATGTCTCCAGGGGCTAATCATAAATCAAACTGGGGAAGAGGAGTGAATTTCTTTGTGTGATTCACAGATCCCTGTTAACTGTTTAATTGAGTAGAAGGAAAGAGTCCTATGACAATTACTGAATTAAGGATGCACTATTATCTTCTGCCTGATATATTCTTGTTTGGTGTATTTATGCTAAGGAAGGCAGTAAACTCTGTCTTCCCTAAGAGTGGACTGCTTTGTTAACCATCAATAGAAATGTAGACTCAAATTTCACAGTTCCTGTTGTTTCAAAGAAAGGCTTAGGGTTGGTTGTGATGGTTGTTAATTTAAACTTTGGTCCTTTTTTCTTACCATCTGCTGTGTGTAGTGGCCTCTCAGTCACAGTTCAGGGATAACAGCAAGGATTCCACCTGGGGAAAGCAGGGTAATTACACAGGCCTTTGGAAATTCTGCTGTTCCTTCATTTCCAGCCACAGAAGACCACATTATCCTGGAAGCAGTTGTCATATTGGAGGAATCAACATTGGGATGGTGCTTGGATTTAACTTCTGCCCTTTAGAAATATCAGCATAAATGATGCTTGGTGATCCAAGGTGCTCCCTTGTTTGGGGGTTTATTGTTTACTCGTTTCATGAATTTAGTTGAAGAATGTCAAATGTATAGAAAAACTTTTTAATAGTTATCTTATTCTCATACTTGTTGCCTTTTTAGTCTGATGGAAAAATAGGTGATATTACAGAGGATATAATCTGGAAATGCTATAGGAACTCCCACCCCATTGGTGTGTGTGTGTGTGTGTGTGTGTGTGTGTGTGTGTGTGTGTGTGTAGAGAGAGAGAGAGAGAGAGAGCGAGCAAGTGAAAGGAAGGAGAGAAAAAGTTACCAAACATTCTTAACATTCAGGTACATGCTTATAGATCCGCTGATCATGTTCTCCTCTCAGAGAGTCCCATGATGCCACTGTCAGAGTCCAAATACCAGAATTCATAGCCCTTAACTTAGTATGGTATTTCTTGAGTTAAAATGACCTTGGGAGAACTATTGCAGTTTCCAATGGGGATATAGAATTCTGGTGGTGGGAATGGTATGGAATTAATTATACCCCTATTATCTCATAATTTTGTAAATAAATATTAAATCACTAATAAAAATAAAAAATTAAAAGCACACAAAATTTTTTTTTTTACATAAGCTTTGCTTTATTCACAATCACAAAATAAGAAAAATGAATACAATCCAAATTTCTTTCATGGGTTGAAAGTAAACTAGAATATCCATAAAGTGAAGCATCATCAAAAAAACATCAACCTGGAGGAATCAGAAGAACATTATACCTGGACTGGGAAGATAGCATAGTGGTTAATCAAAAGACTTACATGACTGAGACTCTGAGGTTTCAGGTTCAGTCCCCAGCATCACCATGAACAGAACTGAACAGTGCTCTGATCACTCGATCTCTCTCTCTCTCTCTCCTTAAAACAAAAAAAATATTTAAAATATATATATATTTTTAAAAGAACATTATACCCACTGAGAGAAATCAATCCCAGATGTCATATCATGCTTGACTGCAAGTGCCAGACACCTGGAAGAAGCAAATCTACTTGGCTGGAGAGGAGATCACCATTTTCCAGAGGCTGGTATGGAATGAGGGCTTGACCAAGGGAGAAACTCAAAAGAATATTTCTCAATATTTTATCATGTAAAGCCACAGAAACAGATTAGTTCACTGTCCTGGAGAGTGACTCCACCCTCTCCCTCTATCTTTACTTGAACTTCTTTCCTGTGTGTCATCAGATTTAGGGTCCAACATATTCAGAGCTGCTTTGTGTTCTGAGTGTAGTAACCGCTGTAGAAAAGCATAGTCTAGGAAAACCCTCAGCAATGACAATTCAGAATTGGATTTCTGCCAGATTCTCGCTCCCTGTTTCATGAAGAGAGACCCATGTATCTGTTTTAGAAGTTGGTTTTCTGGCATGTTCGCCTAGGAGTGTTCATTCTTCTTCTAGCGTTTGCCCTTCTTCCGTAGCCAGTTAATGGCTTTGAAAGTGACTGGGATCCATGTGGATTCAGTTGGCTAGGAAGGATCGCCAGTTTCCCCAATGAATGGGTACTCACGGGATGCACCACGGGAAGGTCGATCCAATGCATCCCGGAGCGTTCATTGAAAATGCACATCAAGCTGGAGACATGGCTCACCGTGTAGGGTGTGTGCTTTAATCTTGTGCGGTCTGGGTTCAAGGTCCAGCACCACATGGGAGGCACCATGGCTCTGGGAGAAGGTCTGGTCTCATGCTGCTCCTTCCCTCTGTCTCTGTCTTTCTCTCTCTGCTTCTCTGTCTCTCTATCTCTCCCTCTTCTATGAATGAAACCATAGCTTAAGAGTGGTAGAATTACGCATGAAGCACACAAATTTTATCAGTCCTTTATTGCCGGGCTAGCGTGGTGGTCCCTCTTCTCGGGTGCGTGCTCTCTGGGTTGGAGAGAACTGGACCGGAGCCAGTCTGGGCTGCTACTCACTCAGTGACGCAAGGGAGATGACTCAGGAACAGACACGTGGTGGCGAGACAATGCAATGTCTTTATTGATCAGAGAGCCAAGGCTTTTAAAGGGCAGACCTGGAAGTGGCAAGTCAGAAACAGAAATGGCTATGAAAGGGGCAGAGAAAGGCAAAAGGGGGCTGGGAAGGTAGAAACTTCCTTAGCAACTGTTGCAAGGGTTTTAACTGGTAGGATTAATATTACCCTGTAGGCAGGGAGGGTCTTGAGGGTAGAAAGAAGATAGATCAAAGGAATGGAATGGGTGGGGATTTTTCAGGCAAAACAGTGATTATGCAGATAGGCCATAGTATCAGGAATGTAGGGTGGAGCAGGGGGAGCTGGCTTAATGCTTTGTGAAATTGTGAATGCTCCTCACAATTTCCTGACATCTCCCCCTTTCTTTTTATCTAATGGCCATAGTATCAGGAATGCGGGGTGCTTTGTGAGGCAGGGAGTCTGATAAGACAGAGCAAACATTTGGGGACACTCCTGTCCCTCCTTGCTTAACCTCTTGGTAGAGAGAGAGACAGGATAGATCTACTCCTCAGGTCAAGCCCTGCCAGACTCTACTACATCCTCACAATTTCCCGACACTTTCTTTATATTTTTATTGGGGGCCGGGTGGTGGCGCACCTGGTTGAGTGCACAGGTTATAGTGCGCAAGGACCCAGGTTCGAACCCCTGGTCCCCACCTGCAGGTGGAAAGCTTTGCAAAGTGGTGAAGCAGGGCTGCAGGTGTCTCTCTGTCTCTCTCCATCTTCCCCTTCCCTCTCAGTTTCTGGCTGTCTCTATCCAATAAATAAAGATAATTAAAAAATTTAAAGAGATATTTTTATTGATTACTATAACCAGCAATGTTGACTCAACATTTCTACTCAATACTACATTATAGGTTTCATATAAGTAGAGTAGCATACTGTTTTCTTAGAGGACTGACAAAAAAAAGTATAGCCTATCCAAATGATCGGTCTGTATAAATTAATACAGGCCTCTTATAAATTAATACATGTATATGTCCCCAGGACTGAAAAGCAGTGCTTCATAGCAATATTGACTACTGCCTTAAGATTTAAATTAATAATGAAATTTTGAACATGCTTACTGTGTGGTTGCTGGTTTGAGGTCATGGGTGATATACACTCTTGGGCTTTCTCACAGCCTATTACTAAGTTGAACTATGAGGAATTTATTGTCTGTCAAAGTCAGGTTTCAAACCACTTCCTATGGTTAATATATTATGCAAGCTCTTGTTTAATGCAACTTCTTTGTTGTATCTAATTTTGGGTGTTGAACTTTTTTCTTCAGCTTGGATATTTAATGATAATCTTTGTAAAACACAATTTAATTAACTACTTTACAATTATATAAGTATGAGGCTGGAAGATGAAATATGTTTAAGTTTTCTTTTTTTTATTTCTTTATTAAGGGATTAATGGTTTACATTCGATGGTAAAATACAATAGGCTGTACATGTATAACATTCCTACATAACAATACAACCCCCATTAGCTCCTCCTCTGCCATCATGTTCCAGGACCTGAACCCTTCCCCCACCCCAGAGTCTTTTACTTTGGTGTAATACACCAATCTGTTTAAGTTTTCTATTAAAATTATAAAAGTGTTTTTAAAAATCTCATTTTGTATGGGCTATTTCTCAACAATAGCTGTTTAGAAAGATGAGCATATTATGGGAAAATATAAATTTTTAGTTAACTAGAAATTACAGAGTAGAATCATTTATTATTGTACCCTGAAGAGACTTTAACATTTGTTTACTCTAATGCTCTCATTTTATGAATGAGGAAACTATGAATCAGATCACACACTAAGTTAATAGCATATATACAGCTCAGTCCTAAAGTCCAGGGCTGTTTGTGATATTCTCATTGTTTTATTTATACTGCTTCCAGAAAATTAGAAAGATGGGACTTTTACTTTTAAAATACATATTATACTTCTCTATATATTTGGAAGTGCTTAATGACTACTATAAAATAAGATGAAAAATTATGGTATTTTGAATTCCATAAGTTGCTTTGGAAAGCAACCCCATGAAATGGATTGGAAAAGACACTTTGGCAGTCATGGCTCTCAGTACATGTGGCAGTAATTAGATATGCTGCACTACATCTATCATAACTTGCTAAGAAAGAAGAGTCCTAGGAAAGAGCCAGTGAATCTGTTTAGTACAACTCCTCTGATTCAGTAAATAACTAGAAATTTTGATGGGCTTAATCACTCGTTAGCCTGTGGACAAGAGAAAATGAAATCAATGAGCAAAAAGAATCATGGTGATAAGAGAATACAGTTAATCCCTGCCTTGCCTGTATATGCTTTTAGCTGAGTTGTAGCTTCTCAAGATTAAAGAGCCTTTTAGTTGGAAACTCCAATCTGCTCTACATTGCATATGTTGGTCACATCTCCGGAATAATTCTTTCTATTCTAGGCACTACATTTTAAGAAAGAGATTCAACAAGCTTGAGTAAAACAAAGATAGTCAGGGACTTGGAAACCCTGTTATCCAAACAAAAGTTCAGTATTAGGACTTTTAGTACCTAAAGAGAGAAAAACTTGCCCAGGCAAAGGAGAAGGAAACTGATATCTACTGTGTGCTATTCCAGGGAACAACCTTGGTCATCATATAGAGGTCGTTATAAAATTAGCAGTAGTATTAGTGATAAAAAAGCAATAACTAGCACTTACTAAGAACTGATTGTTTTTCCAGAAACTATGCTAGGCATTTGACTTATATTAGCATGTTTAATCTTTACAATAACCTTATGTTGTGAGCACTATTTTTATTTCCATCTGATATATAAGTAAACTGAAGCAAGGTTAATTAATATACCCAACATCACACAGATGAAGAAGACTAGATATGAACCCAGGTAGTCATTGGCAGATTTTAGCCTAACATCAGAAGAAAACCTTTATCTTCAAATTGTCTAAGAGTAGAATGGTGTTGTAGTGAAGTAAGGAATATATATTTTTAATCATTGTTTATTTGTGATCAATAGTGGGTTACAATGGAACTAGAGGTGATTATTCTTGGCAAAGTAAGTAATGAGAAGGAAGAAAACTACTGGATGGTTGCACACATATGTGGAATTTACAGAACTGATACACATGAACTTGCAAAAAACAAAACCCAAACAAAAACAGGACCAAGCTGTTTCTAACCCTAAAAGTATTTAACAAATATTTAGTTACTACTGTCAGATATGCTGCTTGAGAGATGCCTTTATTAGGAGTAAAGTTAAATATAGGATAAATTCAGAGAGGGGACAGGTGGTGGTGTACCTGATTGAGTGCACATTTTACAATGCACAAGGACCGGGTTCAAGCCCCTTCCCCCCAACCTGCATGGGGAAAGCTTCACAAGTGGAGGAACAGATCTTTGTGTGTCTCTTGTCTCTCTACTTATCTCTCCCCGCTTCCTCTCAATTTCTAACTGTCTCTATTCAATAAGGAAATAAATAAAATATTTAAAACATTAAAAAGATAAACCCAGAGATCCATTTCAGCTTTAAAATTGCATGAATTTAAATGTTCACACCTATAGGATAGTGAGTAGTCATCAGTACTCTAGGCCTTTTGTGGGCTTAGTTGTGTACATAAAGCTAATATGATAGACAGAATTCACTTTTCTTACTAACTATTGGTATAGGAGATATAAAAAAAATAATAATATACTGGTCCACCAAATGGAAAGAAGCCATTCTAATGGTCTGTTTCATGAACAAATTTAGAATCACTGGACAAGGTCAAAAGAAATCATTAATGAACCGATTAGTCTCTAGAGTTCTCTTTTCTAATTGCAATGGTTTATAATCCAAATGAATTTATCACTCACTTATACATTCCAACTCTCATTTTATCTTAATAATTCTAATTCTTTCCATTAACCTAACATACGGTCCTTCCCTTTCAAGTCTTGTGATAATATCATTTATCTCTTAATTCAGACATTCCTTTATTTCTAATATTGGCCAATTACAATAGCCATCTGTGGTATATATAACAATCTTACTTAAAGTACTAAGGACTTCATTTGATTTACAAATACAAATGCACCAGGCCATGAGGAACATAGCCCACAGATTAGCCACTGAATAGCCAATCTATTCTCTCTCTTCTTCAGCTGTTCTTTACCTTCCCTTGGCTACCTATCTAAAAAGTGAACTCTTGTAGATTCAAAAATTGTCACTAGTAGAAGTGAAAAAAGACACTGCCATTAACCTCCTTTGCTCAGTGACTTAAATTTTTTTTTTATAAAATGGAAATGTTGACAAGACTATAGGATAAGAAGAGTATATTTCCACCCCCAGAGCTCCATATCCCATCCCCTCCCCTGATAGCTTCCCTATTCTTTATCCTTCTGGGAGTATAGGCCCAGGATCATTGTGGGGTGCAGAAGGTGGAAGGTCTGGCTACTGTAATTGCTTCTCTGCTGAACATGGGTGTTGACAGGTCAATCCATACTCCCAGCCTGTCTCTCTCTTTCCCTAGTAGTGTAGGGATCTGAGAAGGAAAGGATCCAAGACACATAGTGGTGTCATCTGTTCAGGGAAGTCAGGTGCTCAGTGATTCATAAGAGAATTGGAAAGACAGTTGAGCGTTTGACGCATCACTCCTTCCCATGGCAGAAATGATAGCATGCTGTCACAGTGGAAGGCAGTGGGACAGAGAAGCTAGTCAAGAACTGCTCTGGACAAATACAAACAAACAAACAAACAAAAACTCAAGACTTCTCAGTCAGTTGCTCTGTGAAGTGGCTGTAGTCCTTAAAAAAGGCAAATTGATGGGATTTACAGTCAACAATATTTAGACACCTTTCCCATATTTGGGAGCTAGCCTCTTCCCTGATCCAGCTTTCTGATCCTTTTTCCAGCCATGACATCATCTCCCCAGGCAATAACTTGGATGCACCTGCATATCAGATTTCAGGCTCAGGGGAAAAAAAAAAGAAACAAATATAGTCATGGGCCCTTTGGAATATAACTAAAATATGTCTACCAGCTATCTACAAAATGGAGACAGCCCCCCAACTCTTTATCTGCACTATTCCAGCCTTTAGGTTCATGATTAGTCAAAAACGTGTTTGGATTTATATGTTAACTCTCTTTTCAGCCACCAGGTTCCAGATGCTACCATGATGTCAACCAGACTTTCCCTGGACAGGCAACCCAACAATATGTCCTAGAGCCCCGCTTCCCCAGAGCCCCACCCCATTAGGGAAAGAGAGATGCAGGCTGGGAGTATGGATCGACCTGTCAATGCCCATGTTCAGTGGGGAAGCAATTACAGAAGCCAGACCTTCCACCTTCTGCATCCCACAATGACCTTGGGTCCATACTCCCAGAGGGATAAAGAATAGGGAAGCTCTCAGGAGAGGGGATGGGATATGGAGTTCTGGTGATGGGAATTGTGTGGAGTTGTACCCCTCTTATCCTATGGTTTTGTCAGTGTTTCCTTTTTGTAAATAAATAAATAAATAAAGCCAATTGCGCCAGGCTTTGTGGTGTGAGCCTGTAGTCCCAGATGACCAGGAGGCTGAGGCTGGAGGATTGCTTGAGCCCAGGAGTTCTGGGCTGTAGTGTGCTATTGGGTGTCCGCACTAAGTTAGGCATCAATATAGTGACCTCCTGGGAGCAAGGGGCCACCACCAGGTTTCCTAAGGAGAGATGAATTGGCCCAGGTCAAAAACAGAGCAGGTCAAAAAATGGCAATTGAAATTACAGAAGCTAGAACTTCCACCTTCTGCACCCCATAATGACCCTGGCTCCATAGTCCAGAGGGATAAAGAATATGAAAGCTATCAGGGGAGGGGATGGGATACGGAGTTCTGGTGGTGGGAATTGTGTGAAGTTGTACCCCTCTTATCCTTTGGTTTTTGTCATTGTTTCCTTTTTATAAATAAAAAAATTTTTAAAAGGCCAATTGAGTCTTTGAGTATATCCATTCTTCCTGGAAACTCACTGATCACCTTGACATTTTGTGTTTATAAAAAGGATCAAAATTAAGTGTCTTTCTGCATTCAATGCAAGTTTATCTGTCTTGCCAAAGATATATGGATTTTTTTTTTAAATAAAGTTCCCAAATGTTCAGACTCTTAAAGAATTATCTAACTGTGGTCTAGGTGTTTCACAGCTAGTCTTTCTCACAGTTCAACTTCACTTAAAGCACCAGTGTGATTTCAGAAATAATGTATAAAGCTTATATTATTAGGACCATTTTTATTGACCTGAGGCCTTCGATTTAGTCACCATAAATACTTTCTTCAGAAATCCCATGATTCTGGGCTTAGCAGTGACCCTATAAAATGTTTTTCTCTCCGTTCAGTCCTTGCCAAGTTAGCCTCGACCTGGAGGTCCAAAATGCTACAGACTGTCATTTTTAGTGAAGATTAACTGTAGCTTCTCTTTGGCTGATGGTGAAGGAGAGTTCAAAGACTATACTGGCAGCTCTGCTAACACAAAATGGTTTTTCTTGTGAAATCACCTTCGTTTTCTAGCAGATCTGCTTATGTCAAGGGTATACTTTTTTTTCTTTATTGGGCGAATTAATGTTTTACATTCGACAGTAAGTACAATAATTTGTACATGCATAACATTTCCCAGTTTTCCATATAACAGTACAACCCCCACTAGGTCCTCTGTCATCCTTTTTGGACTTGTATTCCCCCCCCACACACACACACACCCGAGAGTGTGCAATACACCAATTCCAGTTCAGGTTCTACTTGTGTTTTCTCTTCTGATCTTGTTTTTCAACTTCTGCTTGAGAATGAGATAAGCCCATATTCATCCTTATGTTTCTGATTTATTTCACTTAACATGAATTTTTCAAGGTCCATCCAAGATCAGCTGAAAACGTTGAAGTCACCATTTTTAATAACTGAGTAGTTTTCCATTGTGTATATAGACCACAACTTGCTCAGCCACTCATCTGTTTTTGGACACCTGGGTTGCTTCCAGGTTTTGGCTATTACAAATTGTGCTGCTAAGAACATATGTGTACACAGATCTTTTTGGATGGGTGTGTTGGGTTCCTTAGGATATATCCTCTGGAGAGAAATTGCAGGATCATAGGATAGGTCCATTTCTAGCCTTCTGAGAATTCTCCAGACTGTTCTCCACAGAGGTTGGACCAATTTAGATTCCCAACAGCAGTGCAGGAGGGTTCATTTGACCCCATAACCCCTCCAGCATTTGCTGCTGTTACCTTTTCTGATGTATGACATTCTCACAGGAGTGAAGTGGTATCTCATTGTTGTCTTTATTTGCATTTCTCTGACAATCAAAGACTTGGGGCATTTTTTTCATGTTTCTCGGCCTTTTGGTCTCTTCTACAGTGAATTCTGTCTATATCCTCTCCCCATTATTGGAAGGGGTTAATTGTTTTCTTGTTGTTGACTTTGGAAAGCTCTTTATATATTTTGGTTATTAGTCTCTTGTCTGATGTATGCCATGTAAAGATCTTCTCTTATTCTGTGAGGGGTCTCTTGGTTTGGGTAGTAGTTTCTTTTGGTGTGCAGAAGCTTTTTAATTTGATGTTGTCCTATAAGTATGCTTGCCTTAGTCTTCTTTGTAATTGGATCGTTCCATTGAAGATGTCTTTAAAATTTATGCGGAGGGAGTCAGGCGGTAGTGCAGCGGATTAAGCGCACGTGGCGCAAAGCGCAAGGACCAGTGTAAAGATCCCAGTTCGAGCCCCTGGCTCCCCACCTGCAGGGGAGTCTCTTCACAGGTGGTGAAGCAGGTCTGCAGGTGTCTGTCTTTCTCTCCCCCCTCTGTCTTCCCCTTCTCTCTCCATTTCTCTCTGTCCTATTCAACAAGACAACAATAAAACAACAAGGGCAACAAAAGGGAATAAATAAATAAATAAATAAAAATTTATGCAGAAAAGAGTCTTGTCAATATTTTCCTCTAAGTATCTGATAGTTTGTGTTCTAACATCCAAGTCCTTGATCCACTTGGAATTTACTTTTGTATTTGGTGAATTATAGTGCTTCAGTTTCATTCTTCTGCATGTTTCAACCCATTGTTTCCAACACCATTTGTTGAAGAGAGTCTGCTTTCCCTATTTAATAGTCTGGGCACTTTTGTCAAAGATTAGATGTCCATAGGTGTGGGGGCTTACTTCCAGGCTGTCAATTATATTCCACTGGTAAGTGTGTCTATTCACGTTCCAGTACCAAGCAGTTTTGGTGACATTAGCCCTATAATATAATTTGAGATCTGAGAGTGTGATGCCTCCAGTTCTGTTCTTTCTTATCAAAATTATTTTGGCAATTCTAGGTCTTTTCTGGTTCCAGATAAACATTTGTAGCATTTGTTCTATTCTCCTAAAAAATGTGCTTGGGATCTTGATGGGGATAGCATTAAACTTGTATATGGCTCTGGGTAGTATATTCATTTTGATAATGTTGATTCTTCCAACCCATGAACATGGAATATTTTTCTACTTATTTGTGTCCTTTTCAATTTCCTTGAGTAGTGACTCATAATTTTCAGTATACAAGTCTTTCACTTCTTTGGTTAGATTGGTTCCTAGATATTTAATTATTTTCCTTGCTATAGTAAAAAGGAATTGATTTCTGGATTTCATTTTCTTTTTTTTACTTATTTAAGAAAGGAGACATTAACAAAACCATAGGATAAGAGAGGTACAACTCCACACAATTCCCACAACCCGATCTCCATATCCCATCCCCTCCCCTGATAGCTTTCCCATTCTCTATCTCTCTAGGAGTATGGACCCAGGGTCGTTGTGGGTTGCAGAATGTGGAAGATCTGGCTTCTGTAATTGCTTCCCCTGCTGAACATGGGTGTTCACTGGTCGATCCATACTCCCAGTCTGCCTCTCTCTTTCCTTAGTAGGGTGGGTCTCTGGGGAAGCAGAGCTCCAAGACATATTGATGTGTTCATCAGTCCAGGGAAGTCTTGTCGGCATCATGCTGGCACCTGGAACCTGGTGGCTGAAAAGAGAGTTCACATACAAAGCCAAACTAATTGAACAATCATGGACCTAAAGACTGGAATAGTGCAGATGAAGTGTTGGAGGGGTAGTCACTGCAGACTCTTGTGTACTTCTGCTTTAAGGTGTATATTTTTCCTTGGTTATGGGCATGTGTGAACATATGCTCTATCTCAGGGGACCTGGACTATATCTAGGTTTGGGGACTTTATTGGGCAGTGGACCACCTGGAATGGAATTAGAGAAGACTATGAAAGGAAAGGTCTCACCCGAGTGATGAAGCTGAAGGGTTATCATTCCACACCTGAAGTCTCTGGACACAGTCTGAAGTGAAGCATGTTGGGGTGGCATTCGTTGTGTTGATTAGGTTGTGATCTGCAGATGCAATATTATTTGATTTGGATTGAGAGAAGCATTCAGGAAAGTGGGCCCCACCTTAAGGTTCCAGGACTGGGGGAAATATAGGCTCTATAGTGGACATGTGAGGGTTCTGCTGTCTTAGGGTTCAAGAAGACAATGGTTAGTTATTGTTATTGAAAGCCTTTCTCATTGAGCACTAGACAGATATCTTGCCCTTCTCTTCTGGCGTTTAGTGTTTGTGTGGAGCAGTCTGCTGCTAATCTTATGTGTTTTTCTCTGTAGGTGACTCTTTGTTTTTCTCATGCAGCCTTCAGGATCCTTTCTTTATCTTTATTATTTTCCATTCTAAATATGATGTGTCTTGGTGTCTTTAAGTCTGGGTTAATTCTGTTTGGGACCCTCTGGGCTTTTTGAACCTTTATGTCTTTGATGTTGTCTAAACTAGAAAAGTTCTCAGCTATTATGTCCTGAAGAATGCTTTCATCACCTCCCTTTATTTCTTCCTCTGGTAAGCCAATAATGCATATAGTATTTCTTTTGAAGTCATCCCATAGGTCTCAGTTGTTGTTTTCATTACTCTTAATCTCTTTTTTGAGATCTATTAGTTCTTTTTTAGTTGTCTCTAATTCATCCTTGTTCTTGCTAATTTTGTCTTCAGCCTCATTGATTCTATTCTCTCTCCCCTCTGCTGTTTTCTGGAGTTCATCTATTTTGTTACCCTATTCTGATACTGTTTTAGCTTGCTCAGCTAGTTGTGTTCTTAGCTCAGCTATTTCATCTTTCAGCTCTCTAATAACCTTGAGATAATTAGTGTTTTCTTCCAGGATCTCATTTGTTGTTTCTACCTTTCTGATGACAATTCTTTCAAACTCTTTACTCACTACTGTGATTATTTCCTTAACTAGTGTTTGGATGTTGACCTCATTATTTTGTGGTTCAATCTTTGGGGGGCTTTTAGCTGGACTCTTGTCCTAGTTCATTTCTCTAATATTTCTTCTTGTTGTTTAACCATTTTATATAGTGTGTTATGATGTCCCTCTCTCAGTACTGTTCAAATTACTGATCACTCTTGCCTGGATTGACTCATGTCTAAGTAAGGTAACTAAAGGGTTCACAATTATGGAAATTGACAGTTGTTTCAATATTATTTTAATCCCTGAGTTGGAGCACAGTGGCTTAAAGTCTCTTTTCTTCTTTTCATCCCTGTAGGCTATGGTAGCCTGAGTGCTTTAAAAATATAAGTATGCTTCTTAGCTTAATCATTGACTCCTGACCAAGAGATAAAGCAGGTTGGGGCAGAGATAATCCATTGGTTATGCAAAGAGACTCTCACAGCCCCACTGCTAGGCCACCAAGGTATTGATCTTCTCCTTAATTTCCTGGTTAGGTCTCTGTCTCCTGGTGTTAGCACAGGGCCTTCCCTCTGCTGCTCCAGCTTCTGAGGGCAGTAGCAATGGAGACTCACAGTTGCATTTGGTGAGTCTTAGGGGAGTCCTCTCCTCCCTTTAGCCATCTTTTTGTAGATGAAGCAGATGGCTCCTTTCTGTCCATGAGCCACACATATTTGCACTCACCGGTGATTTGGTGGGTTTCTGAAGTCGTTCTAGTCCTGTCTTGTTGTGGTCCCAGATGATCTCCTTTGGTATTCCTAGTTGACCTGGGAGAGGAAACACAGCTGCTGCTGCTTCATCAAGGGTATATTTTTTTAAAGCAGAATGTTTTCCTCCATTTGCTTATGTTATCCTCAAAAGCATTCATGGTAATTCATGTATCATAACATACTTTGGTCAAATAATTGAATGATAAATCTAAATGGTATATGACAGGACTTTTTTACTTGATGTCCTTGTCTTACAGATGGGCAAACTGAGGCCTAGAGGTGTTAAATGGCTGATGTGATGGCATAAGTAATTAGCATCAAAGACTAAAGGAGATCCTGGGTCTCAGGACTCCTGATCAGGTGCTTTTTCAGTGATGTTATGCTATTTCATGCCTCCTTAATTAAAAAAATGTATGTATTATATATATTATGAAATATATATATATATATATATATATATATATATATGCCATATATTCTGTAAGTGGTAATATACAAGGGCTGACCTGGGTCTGGATTTACTAAAAAATAGCTGGTTAGAAAGATAAGCATGTTATGGGAAAATATAAAATTTTAGTTAACCATAAATTATAGAATAGAACCATATATTATTGGATTCTGAAGAGATATTAATATTTGTTTAGTCTAACCTTCTTAATTTATGAAGAAGAGATGTTATTTATTTATTAGACATAAATTTATACTTCTAGCTCCATCTCCAAGCCTCATCTGCCTTATCTGTAAAACCAATAACTCCTACCTATGTTGGTAGAATATAGATAACTGAAGTGAACAAACTTGCAAAATAAATAGTAACCAGACTATCTCCTAGACTTTATGAGAACTGTGGTGATTATCAGATGAGAAGGGGTTGGGGTTATAAGAATTTGGTGGTGGGAGTGTTGAATTGCACACACATATAGGTTATGAAAATAACCTCTTAAAATCTCACAATTTTGTGAATTACTGTTAAATCACTAGTAATAAAAAGTATTAAATAAAATCTCCGCCTTTTATGTTATGGTGAAAAGTAATATATATCACTTTGTCAAGTGTCTTACGCATACTAAATTCTCAGTAAGGTAGCGATTTTTACTAGGTAACTCCCCCCCCATACAACACATTCAGTTCCTCCTCTTAACACCCCAGGATGAGAATTCTCTTGCAATCTTAATTTCATTAAACTAGTGTGCAGATGTGTTAAAAATGCAACAACATTATTCTAACTAAACTGAGTTTAGTGCATCAGATTCTTTCTAAGTTAATTGCAGCTTGATTTGGTTCTGTTCAGTATCATATCTATTTCCACAAACAGGAAATTGTCTTTTCTAGACTTTGATTAGCAGGGATGATTTTATGATCTTTATGGAATTACATTAGTGTTTCTCTATATTGGAGGAGACATATTCATTATAAACCTGTGTTCCTAGGTTCTTATCTTTTTCATAAAATTGTCCTTTGTACTGAAATAGTCTCAATGTGTTTTCTATTTTTGGTGGGGCAGAAAAGCTGGAGGGTGGGGAAATTTTCTTTGCACTTTTGGTTCTAAAATGTCAAATCCTCACAAGAGCCCAAACACACAATGCAGTTATTAAAGAATAGCTTGCAGAAATTCCATAGGAAACAACAGCATAGTGCCTGACCTCAGAAGCTATCTTTTCCAAGTTATATTTGACAATTTAGATCTTACAAAACAGATTATTTAAATTGAACCCTGCTTTTCCATATTCTGAACTATCTTCCATCTTAAATTTGCTGAGAAATGTTTTTTTTTTCCAGAGAAAAAAAAGTAAAGCAGCAAAAGAGAAAAGATTGAAGAGGAGTTAAAGAAAGCAAGGGTTTGTAAATGAAGTTGGAGACTTAGATAAGAGGCTTGGGAAAAGGCTAATCAAAGTTAGCCAAGACTAGAAACCAAGAACCCTGTGCCCTAGTGATGTGGATCAAATTGCTGTCTCCAAGACCTGAGAAAGGTAGACTATGATGATAATCATTCATGATAATCACAACTAAAGAAGATATGCCTTGGGTGGTTCCACACCTAGTTAAGTGCACGTATTACCATACACAAGAACCCAGATTCAAGCCTCCAGTTCCTACCTGCTGAAGGAAAACTTCACAAGTGGTGAAGCAGTGCTGCAGGTATCTCTCTGTCTCTGTCACTACCTCTCTATTTCCCCCTACCTCTCAATTTCCCTCTGCTCTAGCAAATAAAATAAAATAAAATAAAATAAAATAAAATAAAAAGAAGAAGAAGGAGGTGTGCCGTAGAACCTGAGAAGGGAGTGGAGGCAATTTAGAGAGCACCAGGATGAGAAACTTCAAAAGCAGCAAGAAGACAAAGACTCAACTCTATGGAGAAAAGAAAAACCAGAGAGGAATGTATCATCACTGAAATCAGTAGTAAGCTGTATGGTTACTGTAAACTTTGGTGATGGGTGCAATGTGGAAATATCCCCCTGTCATTTTATAATCCTGTAAACCATTATTAAGTAACTAATAAATAATATTTAAAAAATTGACAGTACCTGATCCCAACAACCTTCATTTAAAGTGTGAGCTCCTGAGTTTAAGACGTACTGTCTGTTGACTGATATACCTCTAGCGCTAAGAGTCCTCCCTTGTTCCTATTGGGTGGCTCACTAAACATTTGTTGAATGAACGAATGATCTGCATGGAAACTTGAGTTTTCCTTCTACCAGAATAAAGATTGTTGTGTATTTGGACTACCTTCATGTGCTACAGTAGAATGTTGGGGAGAAAAAGGTGACGAAATACCTTCAACCCAAGATGTAAAGCAAACAGCTGTGGAGACCTAGACTCATAGCAGGAATGATTTAGGGAACCACCTTTAGCGAGCATTCCATTAGTCTCAGTTACTCAGCATAAAGTTGCCTGCATCTTTTCAGTTTTCCTTTTTGTGGATCCTATGCAGAATTTAGAAAAGAAAGAAACCAAAACTTCAGGTTGCCCTAAGGAGGAAACTCCTACTTGCTATCTCACCTTGCTGTTGATAGCCTACAACAGTTTCCATTCCATTGCCTAATTAAAAAACAAAAAAGCGTAGCCATATAAATCAGAATTCCCTTTCTCCTTGATAGTAGTCAGTGCATTGGAACCTATAAAACCCCTCTGTGGGCTTGCTATGCTTTACACCTTATGGGCTCTCAGTAAATATTTATTGAATGAATGAATGAATGAATGAATGAATGAATGAATGAATGAACCTGTCCAGTCTTGCGGTTTTGCAGGCTCACCTTGAACCCCTTTTCCACAATCCCCTAAAAAGCATAGGGAAGTATCTAGAAAAGGAATTATCACTACATTGAGAAAAGAAATGGAAATATAATTGCAATTTCATATTTCCCCAGGCTCTGATGTACTTTGGGAAATACCCCTAAGATGAATACAGCTTTAAATCAGCACCCAAAGCACTTATTTTAAATGAGGAATGCTGCTAAGACTCAAGGAAATTTAGCACCTGCTTTCTTTCTAGTGTGAAAAGGAAATTTACCATTGAGTGTATGTATCATTATGCATGGATTCTTATGCCTGAGGTGACACTGTGAAAATATTTGTGTTTTTCTTGTGTTTCTCTGACCAATCAGTTAGTGGGTTATGCTGAGATATGTAATTCAGACTTTCTCATCTAATCCCAACACATTTGAGCATCACCAACATTTTCCTAGAAGGGGGTGGTGTGTGAAGACAGATTGTTTTTCTACAGAATCAACGTTGGAATTTGAATCCTGAAAGATTTATGAGAGGCCTGGGAGGCCCCTGCTCTAGAAGACAGGAAGTAAAATATCATGGGCTATGCTTTTTATACTAGGGCTTGCTGTGTAGGATGTGAAAGTCGTGTAGGAAATGTAGAACAAGAACATTTGGCAACCTTGTGTTTCTTGTCTAAAATAACTATTATTGAATATTAGTGGGATGTAGAAGACCATACCATTTTTTTTCTTATAACATTGATAATACTGGATTTTCCTTATATTGTAGATTTTTAAAGTTTTTTTCTTTTTCTTTTTGTTTTGCTTAAGAAGGTCACCTCCCAGTTGTGTGTGTGTATGTTTAGTTATTTAGCTTCTATTTTAGGTGCGTTTGTTTTCCTGAGATACATCTTTAGGAACTGACATTGTATTGTTTGGGCAAGACATTTATTTTGAATACTGTAAGGTTTCTGATGGGAGTGCTGTAAACTCTAGCTCTAAATTGATGTTCAAGAATCAATAAACTACTTAGCAGAGGAATAAATGACTTGAGGTAAAGTAACGAAGTAAAATCTAACTCCCATTTTCTTTTCCGGTGCATGTGTTGAGAAGGAACATATCTGACGAAGAAAGATTTAAACAGTGCTCATTCTCAAGTTCTTGCCCTTCTTCTGTGTTAACTTTGCAGATGTATTTTTTTTTTTCATTTTTTAGATTGCCATCATTGTTATCATTGGGGCTCAGTACTGGCACTAGGAATCCACCAATCCTGGTAGCCTTTTACTTTTATTGGCTCAAACCCAGGTCTTTGCATATGGTAATATGTGAACTTAACCAGGTACACTACCACCTGACCCCTAGATGTATTTTTTTAAATTTATAAAATGAAAGTATTGACAAGGCCATAGCATAAGAGGGGTATAATCCCACACAATTCCCACCACCAGAACTCCATATCACATTCCCTCCACTGATAGTTTTCCTATTCTTTAACCCTGTGGGAACATGGACCCAGGATCATTATGGGGTGCATAAAGTGGAAGGTCTGGATTCTGTAATTGCTTCCCCACTGAACATGGACGTTGGCAGGTTGATCCATACTCCCAATCTGTATTTCTCTTTTCCTAGTGGGATAGGGATCTGGGGGCATGGGGCTCCAGGACACATTGATGGGGTTGTCTGCCCAGTGAAGTCAGGTTGGCATCATGGTATCATCTGGAACCTGGTAGCTAAAAAAGACTTAAGATATAAAGCCCTAGTTGGGGAGTCCTGAGATTCCCAAACAGACATGGTGGACATAGACCTTGAATAAATCCCTCTCTCCATTATTACTGGTCATCTCTATCAGGAACAACAAAACAGACCCCTTTGTGGACCCCCATAGGACCTTGCCCTCAACGTGGATCAACAATGGTAGAGGATGTTCCATCCTCTGAAGGGAGGATGGACAACATACTCTATGCTACACCTGAGGAAGATGGGTCCTGATATTGGGGCAGCTTGGAATGTTCCTACTCATGACCACAGAATGCGAGCTCATTTCTACAGGGATGCAGAGGTCACATAGGCTTCTAAGCTGAATATGAGCCCCAGATCACATCAAATTGATGGGGTTTACAGTCAACAATATTTATACATCTTTCCCATATTTGGGAGCTATTCTCTTCCCAGATCCAGCTTTCTGGTCCTTTTTCCTTCCATGACATCATCTCCCCAGACAATAACTTGGATCCACCTGCATATCAGATTTCAGGCTCAGGGAAAAAAACTAGCATAGCCCCAGGCCCTTTGGGTTATAGCTAAAATATGCCTGCTAGGTATCTACAGAACAGAGACCCCCCCCCCCAGCTCTTCATCTGCACTATTCCAGCCTTTAGGTTCATGATTAGTCAACAACTTGTTTGGCTTTATATGTTAACTCTCTTTTCAGCCACCAGGTTCCAGATGCTAGCATGATGCCAACCAGACGACCCCACCAATGTGTCCTGGAGCTCAGATTCCCTAGAACCCCACCCTACTAGGGAAAGAGAGAGGCAGGTTGGGAGTATGGATCCACCTGTCAATGTCCATGTTCAGCGGGGAAGCAAGTACAGAAGCCAGACCTTCCACCTTCTGCATTTCACAATGACCTTGGATCCATACTCCCAGAGGGATAAAGAATAGGAAAGCTATCAGGGGAGGGGATGGGATATGGAGTTCTGGTGGTGGGAATTGTGTGGAGTTGTACCCCTCTTATCCTATGGTTTTGTCAGTGTTTCCTTTTTATAATTAAATAATTAAAAAAAGAAAGAAAACAGAAAAAAATGTTGATTAATCCTGAACCTAAAGACATGCACATTGCAGATAAAGATTTAAAGTCTTCATTTTGGAAAAAGCTAGTAGGTCTATTTTAGGTATATTCCAAGGGGCCCATGGCTCAACTAGTTTTTGCCTGAGCTTGACACCTAACATGCAGGTGACCTAAGTTATTGTCTAGTACATGTATTTCTTATTAATTTAAAAATATCATCAAAGGAGATCAGGATCTGCTGATTACAGTTTGTCAAATGGTTAAGGATCATGAAACCAGGCAGTTTTCCTAAAGAAATCAGATATATTTATTTTCGTTTGAGATATTTTATGGGGCTAGTCAGATAGCTCACCTGGTATGGTGCCAGTTTTGCCACATTTGTGCCCCAGGGTCTAGTTCTTAGCTTATCACATGGGGATACTGAGGCACTGGGAATAGCTTGAGTATTGTGATGTCCCCATGGCCTCCAGGACTGAAAATATCAGCTCAGAGAGGTAAAGTCCCATGGCAACCATATATACACGTTTGGTAACAATGTGTGAATGAGTGTTTCTAGAGAACCTAAAGTACAGTTTCTTGGGTGAATATTTTTAGCATTTTAGTTAAATGACACTAATTGATTTCTGCCCCCCTTTTCTGATTTATTCCTTGCTCTGACTCTCCTTCATTTGACCATGCCAGATTGTATTGATGTGATACAGGGCTGATAAATTCATTTCATAATTCAGCAAACATTTATTGAGTAGCTACTCGGCACAAAACGCTGTTAGATATATTGTGGATTGCGGATTTAATAGTTAAAATAATATACAAAAGTTCCTATCCCCCTTGAGTTCTGAGGCACAGAAGAAATGCATACATACATCCCCATGCACAAGGATTCAGGTTTGAGCCCCTGCTCCTCACCTACAGGGAGGATGCTTCGTGAGCGATAAAACAGGTCTGCAGGTGTCTATCTTTACCCTCTTCTCTGTCTTCCCTTCCCTCTCAATTTCTTTCTGTCCTGTCAAGAATAAACAATTAAATGAATAAATAAATAAATGAAATGGAAAGGAAAGACCAGGAGCCATGGATTGATAGTGCCAGCACTGAGCCCCAATAGTAATCCCAGTGGCAATGAGAGGGAGGAAGAAGGGAGGGAGGGATGGAGGGAGGGAGGGAGAGAGAGAAAGAGAGAGAGAGAGAGAGAGAGAGAGAGAGAAAGAGAAAGAGAGAAAGAAAGAGAAAGAGAGAAATACATATATACATTCATGAAATACTTTCTGGTGATAGTCCTAAGGCAGGTATGAAGAGAAAAAGAAAGGATCTGCTTAATATCATGGAAAGAAGAGTTCTCTGAAGATGCACTTCAGACTGAGGTCTGATGAATTAGAAGGCATCTATCTGTCACACAAGATACCTGAGGAACATCACATATAAGTCCCCGTTGCAAGAAAGAACTGGGTGTGTTACAATAACAAAGGGAAGTCCAGCAGATGAAACTGGGAGAAGTGAATTAGTCACAGTTCTTCTTCTAGCGTTTGCCAGAGTCACAGTAAATGAAATCTATAACTCTCAATGCATTTGTATTTTCTTCCGACATCAGTAGGGATCCATAGAGAAGTTCTAAGCACAAGAGGATTATGGCTTGCTTGATAATTTTTGCAAAGATTACTTTGATTTCTCTGTGGAGAATGTATTAAAGGTGGGTGCAAATGGAAGCATGACAGCCTATTGGAGTCTGTTATTTATTTGAGGGAGGCAAGGTAAGAGGGAAGTGATGACCTGGATAAATAAAAAGATGTGGAATAGACAGAATCAAGATATATTTCGAAGTTAGATCAAAAGACAGGAATGTTAGGGAAATACAGGTTGTTGAAAGAGTAGGAATTGAAACTGACTTATAGTAGCAAGGGAAGAAATGATGCAGAATACAGACAGGAGTTATATCTACAGAGATCGTCTTTGAGAAGGCAAGAGGAGATAGGATTCAAGGGCACTATTTCCATTTTAAGAGGAAAGAGGAGAAAGAAAATATATAAAATATATAAAGAAATAGTATAGATGAAGATGCATTGAGGAGATAGCATAATGGTTATACACAGACTTGCATGCTTAAGACTCCTGTGTCCCAGGTTCACTCCCCAGCACATCATATAGATTAAGAAGTAGGTTAGTCTGTAGATTTGGTAAAAGATGAGAGAACTTTTTTTTGATGACTTTTGTTTTCTGTCAGCATCATGAAGCAAGATCATCAAGCTAAGGTAGAAAGCAGGAGAGAAATGGGGAAGGTGTAGAAAGATAGAGGAGAGATGAAGGTAAGTCCAAGTCCCTTTGAAGAGAGGGAAAGTAATTTTAATGGAGAAGTAACTTTGCTGTGCTGAGATGAGTGCTCAGTTGAGACTTGGGCTCGTTTCTACTTTAAACCAAAGTTGATTCCAGTAGCTCAGCTATGTGAATGTTCCCTTGCTACATTCAATAGTTTAGGTACAGGGACAGAAAAGGCAATTTTAACTGAATTCTACTTGCGATTCGCCATATGTGTGTATTTGGGGAAGCATAATGTGCTATAATGGAAATATGTTTTTAAAATTTTTTAATACTTATTTATTTTCCTTTTTGTTGCCCTTATCTTTTTATTGCTGTTATAGTTATTATTGTTGTTGTTGATGATGATGTTGTTAGATAGGACCAAGAGAATGGAGAGAGGAGGGGAAGACAGAGAGGGGGAGAGAAAGATACCTGCAGACCAGCTTCACCACCTGTGAAGCAACTCCCCTGCAGGTGGGGAGCCAGGGTTTCGAACCGGGATCCTTACGCTGGTCCTTGTACTTCACGCCATGTGTGCTTAACCCGGGAAATAACTACTCTTTTCTCTCTCTTTTTTTTTTTTATTGGGGGCATATAGTTGCTGGTACATGTATAAGTTTTCTGTTTTCTGCAAAACATTACTCCCCAGCCTAGGTTATCTATAATCATTCATCATGCACCCCCCCCCCCCCGGGAACCTTCCTGCACTGCTGGTGCGACTGTAAATTGGTCCAACCTCTGTGGATAAAAATCTTGCTTTGAGTTTAGAAGCTACTTGGGAACCCTGCAACCTGAAGCAGGTTCATTAGCCTTGTTCTATCTCATTTTTCTCATTGGCAGGGTAAGACTTAATTTAGTAGTCTTTAAGGTTCTTTTCAGCTTGCAAACAATGTGCTTGTTTTATTTCTCTTGGAAGAATTCCTGTTCTCAACCAATTTCTCTCTAATGTAGTATTGTAGTTAAGTGTGTAAAGCTTGTGTTTGTATCTTGAATAAGTCATTTTACTTTTCAGGGTCAGAATTTCTTCACTTTTGTAATGAAAAGAATAATGAGTGACATAGTAGTAACATGTGATAGTTTGTGGGGAAAATTAAATAAGACAACATACCTTAAATACCTGAGAGTTAAGAACTTGACACTAGTAATCATTTTAATAAATCTTTTATTGTGATTTATAATATATTGCCCTCATATTTACATTCTTTTAAATTTATTTAATAATGATTGACAAGGCTGTAGGATAAGAGGGGTACAATTCCACACAATTCCTACCACCAGAGTTCCATATCCCATTCCCTCCATTGGAACCTTTCCTATTCTTTATCCCTCTGGAAGAATGGACCCAGGACCATTATGGGGTACAGAAGGTGGGAGGTCTGGCTTCTGTAATTGCCTCTCTGCTGGACATGGGCATTAGCAGATCGATCCATACTCCCAGCCTGTTTCTATCTTTCCTTAGTGGGGCAGAGCTCTGGAGAGATGGGGGAATTCAGGACACATTGGTGAGGTCATCTGCCCAGGGAAGTCAGATTGGCATCATGTTAGCATCTGTAACTTGGTGGCTGGAGAAAACATTAAGATATAAAACAGAGCAAAATTGTTTAATAATCAGGAGCCTAAAAGTAAGAATAGAGCAGATGAGATTTGGGGCCTTCATTTTGGAAAAACCTACCAGATCTATTTCAGGTATATTCCGAGGGACCCATGATTTTACTAATTTTTGCCTGAGCTTGACAGCCAACATGAAGGTAGACCAAAAGTATTATCTGGGGAGATGGTGTCAGAATTGGAAATAGAACTAGAAAGCTGGATCAGGGCAGAGAATAGCCCCAAATTTGGGAAAAGTATATAAACATCATTAACTGTAAACCTCATCAATTTGATCTGGGACCCATATTTGTCACAGAAGCCTTTGTAACCTCTGCATCCCTGTAGGTCTGAGTTCGCATTCCATGATCATAGCCTACATTTTTAGGTCAACCCTTCAAGTACAGGTAATTTTTGTGCTCAGCAGTTATTTCTTTCCTGGAGTGCAGAGGGGCAAAGTAGAAAGAGGGAGGAGGGAGGGAGGGAGAAAGACCTGAAAGTGAAAGCAGAAGATTAGAGAGATAGTCTGAAAATAAAAGGTTTAGAATTAAAAAAAAAAGCCTATTACTGTTTGTTGCAGTAAATACTACAAGCACAAATCTTTTAACATCAAAATTTTCATTTAGAGTTTGAGTATTGCCTGCCAGTGAGATTGGGTTAATGAAGCCTAAGACAATAGTATGCATGATCTCTGTTCTCAGTTTAGGAAGGACACTTTTTATTTCTGCACAAACATAAAGATCTCTTGATCAAGTTCCACTGCAGCATACATTCCTGTGAAGTGTTTAAGTGGATTATAAAGTACCATGTGAAATTGAAAATAGGATAACATTTCATTACAGATGACCCTTAGAACTACTTTGAGAACAGCACCTCCTTTGCTCTCTAGATTTGCAAATACCATACTGACTTGTATTGATTTTTCTTTTATCATATTATTAGGGGGATGAAAGGTTTAATTTTTTAAGCTTTTTAAAAATATTTATTTTTTCCCTTCTTTGTTGCTCTTGTTGTTTTATTGTTGTAGTTATTTTTGATGTCATTGTTGTTAGGACAGAGAGAAATGGAGAGAGGAGGGGAAGACAGAAAGGAGGAGAGAAAGCCAGACACCTGCCAACCTGCTTCACCGCCAGTGAAGCGACTCCCCTGCAGGTGGGGAGCCAAGGGCTCAAACCGGGATCCTTAAGTCGGTCCTTGCACTTTGCGCCACCTGCGCTTAACCCACTGTACTACCACCCGACTCCCTAAAGGTTTGAGGTACTGTTGTTGACACATGGGTTGAGTTTCTCATCTCCACATGATAGGTCTCTGCAAAACATCCTTACCTTCAACTTATTAAGTCCCTTTCCATCATCATGTACCAGGACCCCAGAGTCCCCTCCCAGACATTTCCCTGCCCTCCTTCCCCAGAATCCTTAGCTTTGTTGCAATACACCACACCAAGTCCACATTGTAGTATCTATTTTTCAGGAAGAGTAAGTATGGAAGAAAGGGCCTCATATAAATGTTTTTGTGTGTTCACAAAGTATAAAGGGCTCAAAAAGGAACTCAACTAATTTAGAAGTTTTGATCACAGTGTTCTTTTCCACACAGTACTAATTACAAAGATAAATCAGACAAGCTTTTTTTTTTCTTATCAGTTACATTCCAGAAAAATCATACATTAAATCTAATGGCTGGAGTCTTGGTGATTCTTACTACAAACACTTATATCTCTGCTGATTTCTTCTACTAAACTGAACAATGTTAATGTAAATATTATTAATTTAAGTCAGAAAGCAAGGATTTCTTCCTAACCTAAATATCCCCTTGCATGTGCTGCTTAAATAAGAATCTTGAGCTCATAAACAGAATTACCTTTACTAGAGCCTGCAAAGTAGATCAGTCAGTATGAATTGTGGGCTCTCTTTCTGCCCCAGATATTTGCTCATATCAGTTTATTCTGCTCTAAAAAGATGGTGAATGTGTGTGTGTGTGTGTGTGTGTGTGTGTGTGTGTGTGTGTGTGTGTGTGAGATGTTACCAGGATACACTGTTCTAGTGGCTGGAGCATCATCTCAGATATTGGGATACTGTTTGCAGTTGGGCAAGTTCAGTTCACTTCTCAATCTATTTCCCCTTCAGAAAAATGACAGTGATAACATCTGCCCTTATCTATTTTTGCTTGGAGGTTTTAAGGATAAATGAAATGTGGATGAAAGTAGTTTGAGCATAAATACATAAATCTGAATAAAATATGACTTCTCAAATTATTTAGGTATGCCGATCTTTGTATTTTTAGACATCCCTTTTCTTTTATAAAATACACTTTGCTACTATCAGATTTAAAGAAACAAATCCTTATGTTATCTAATATATATTTATATAGGGCTGCTTGGAACTGTGTAGAATTTGATCATATATTAATATACTTATTTTGATACAACTATGCATTTATCTATCCATCAATTATTCTATCAATAAATGTGTGTCAGGTTCCATGGGCCAGATACTCTGTTATTCTGGGGAAGCTATATTAGGAAAGATGGGGGGGCCAGGCAGCAGTGCACCTGGTTAAGCATACACACTACAGTGCGTAAGGATGCAGTTTCAAGTCCCTGGTCCCTACCTGTGGGGGGGGCACTTCACTAGTGATGAAGCAGGGCTGCAGGTGTCTCTCTATTTCTCTCCCTCTCTATCTCCCCCTCCTCTCTCAATTTTTCTCTGTCCCTATCCAACAATAAATAAGTAAGTAATATTTAAAAAATCTATGTGTCCAATTAAAAAATTAGGAAAGATAGGAATGATATTTGGTTCATGAGCTTATAGTAAAGAAGACTATTGAAGTAATGCGGGAGTCGGGCGGTGGCGCAGTGGGTTAAGCGCACATGGCGCAAAGCACAAGGACCAGCGTAAGGATCCCGGTTTGAGCCTCCGGCTCCCCACCTGCAGGGGAGTCGCTTCACAGGCGGTGAAGCAGATCTGCAGGTGTCTGTCTTTCTCTCCCCTCTGTCTTCCCCTCCTCTCTCCATTTCTCTCTGTCCTGTCTAACAACGATGACATCAATAACAACAACAATAACTACAACAATAAAAAAAAAAACAAGGGCAACAAAAGGGAAAATAAATAAATATAAAAAAAATTTAAAAAAAAAGAAGTAACGCACTGTAATAGATGATTGCCAGTGTATAAAGAATACCTAATAGCTTTGTGGAATAAGACATGGTGGGTAGAAAAAATGCAATGACTTCCTACTGTTGGATAGCTCACTGGATAGGGTGTGTTTCATAACCTCTGCACCACATAGTTGCTTTGGCTTTGGAGGATGCTCAGGTGTTGTGGTGTCTCTTCCTGTCTTGTAGTCTCTCTTGATTTCTCCCTGTCTCTAGTTGAATGAAAAAAGTGGTTGAGAATGTTGAAATCCTACCTCCATGAGGTTCCAATTCAAAAAAAGAAAAAAAAAAGACTTCCCACAAAGTCATGTTCCTGCTGGTGCTGAAAGCCTAGTGAAAAGGAATAAGGGAATGTATGCCAGTCAGAGGGAACAGTATCATTGCAAAGCTTTGCAGTATTTGACTGTGCTTATCTGTCCAAAGTCAGAAAACAACCAGGTTAGCTGTGCCTCTGCCTAAATTTGGAGAACATTTGTTTGTTTGTTTCAAATGGGATGGGCTATTGACCTTGTTCCTGCATATACTGAATGAATGAAATCTTTCCCTAGCTTGAACTGGTTTCTCTCTTTAATTATTTCTCAACTCCTGAGAGTCAAATTCTCAAACTTCAGTATTTTTATTAGGGCCATCTTATGACTCAGATTGACTTTATTTGGTGGGGGTCATAATTGCAGACACTCACACATTTATATTTACCACAAATCCATTTGCTTTTAATGAGTTTCTGTATTGACTGGGTGAATTAGTCTGTTAGTATGGAGTATGTCCATCAGCACAAAGTTTATTTATATAAAATACACCAAGCATGTATAATTTCCTGACATTAACATGGACTCAGAAACCATTAGCCTGTAGAATTTGGATAGTAGCCATTTATGGATAAACCATTCTAAGATTATGTAAATCAGTTTATAAATTAGTTAAATTAATTTCCCTCCCAAGTGCTCTAGGAAAATTTGAACTCTAGTCACTGATGAACTTTTATATATGCTTGAACTATTGTTGACTTTTTAAAAGTACATATATATATATATATATATTTGATAAGACAGAGAGAAATTGAGATGAGAAGAGGAGGTTGAGAAGGAGAGAGAAAGAGAGGCACCTGCAGCACTGCTTCACCACTACTGAAGCTTCCTCCCTGTAGGTGGGGACTGGGAGGCTTGAACCCATGTCCTTGTGCATTGTAAAGTATGCGCTCAACTAGATGTGCACCACTGCTCCACCACCCAGCCCATTCTTGTTGACTTTTATGAAATTTATTTATTTACCCTTTTGTTGCCCTTGTTGTTATTGTTGTTGTAGTTATTATTGTTGTTGTTATTGATGTCATCGTTGTTAGATAGGACAGAGAGAAGTGGAGAGAGGAGGGTAAGACAGAAACGGGGAGAGAAAGATAGACACCTACAGACCTGCTTCACTGCCTGTGAAGCAACTTCCCTGCAGGTGGGGAGCCAGGGGCTGGAACCGGGATCCTTACTCCGGTCCTTGCGCTTCGTGCCACGTGTGCTTAACCGGCTGTGCCACTGCCCAACTCCCGACTTCTAAGAATTTTTATTTGCCATTAGCAAAGCATCCGGTGCTGCTTTATATTTTTCTCAAATTAAAAACAGTTTACCCTTCAAATTAAGTCCTAATCCAGGTATACTCAAATGCATCGCAATATAGATAATATTGTCGTTAACAAAGGGTCATGATGATTCATTCATTCTCACTGCCTTGAATGTTGTCCCTTTTGAGGGATAGTAAATGAATTATTTATAATGTGATTCCTGTATATATATATATATATAACGTTTGTGCCTGAGCCCAGCTCTGTCTTCATTTGGACTGCATAAGCTCTTGACTAACAAGACAGGGTGCAGGGTTGACATGGTATCTACCATATGGAAAACTTTAATTTTCAGAGGTGAGCATTAGTTATTGTAAAGGAAACATTTATCTTCTCTTTCATAAAAGTACTATTAAAACCTTCAAATACAAAGAACAGCATGATATCATATAAACATCAGACAAGAATATCTTCTGTGAAGGCAGGACCATAGGAAAAAATGGGTAAATACATATAAATATAGATAGATAGTTATAGAAATAATAGTCCACCCCGTATCTGTGATCTTGGGAGAACTACTGTAGTTTCCAATGGAGGGAATAGGGACATGGGATGGTGGGAACAGTGCAGAATTATACCACTGCTATAAGTTTGTAAATCAATATTAAATTAGTAACAAAAAATATCTTCATAAAAACTATTAAAAAACCAAAAAGGGCAACAAAAGGGAAAATAAATAAATAATTTTTTTTCTAAAAAAGAATATCTTTTTATTTGTTTCCAGTCCTTTAAGAATACAGAAATAGCTGGCGTAAGGATCCTGGTTCGAGTCCCCGGCTCCCCACCTGCAGGAGAGTCACTTCACAAGCGGTGAAGCAGGTCTGCAGGTGTCTGTCTTTCTCTCCCCCTCTCTGTCTTCCCCATCTCTCTCCATTTCTCTCTGTCCTATCTAACAATGACTACATCAGTAATAACAATAATAACTACAACAACAATAAAGAAAGGACAACAAGGGCAACAAAAGGGAAAATAAGTAAAATTAAAAAAAATAATAATACAGAAATAGTTAACCAGGGAAGGTTTACTTTGTGTCCCTTATTAAACCCATTTTCTTCCCTTCTTCTCTAGAGAAGCTGCCACCCTAAAGTTGGATGGGCCATTCCCATCCATGAGTCTGTGCACATGTGTGCATCTAGAAGCATTATCTGGCATAGTTTTAAAATTCACAGTTCACAGAGTTTGTATCATACTAAGCATATCACTTAAGCAACTTGTTTGTCACACACTATTAATATCTTTGGAAGCTATCTATGTACACGCCTATTTATTTTTAGTAGCTATAGCTGACTTTATGAATGACTGTTTTGCAGTTATTTTATTTCCTTATTGATGGGCTTTTTTTTTCAGTGATTTAATAATGAAAGACAATACTGTGAGATATGTGGGGTACAGTTTCAGACAATTGGGAGGAAAGTAGATAGCATATGGTTATGCAAAAGGACTGTCATGCCTGAGGCTCCAAAGTTCCAGGTTCAATCCCCCACACCACAACCACAATAAGTCACAGCTGAACAGTGTTCTGGTAACCAAAAAAAAAAAAAAAAGAAAAGAAAAGAAAAGAAAAGATCCACAATTCCCACCACCAGAGTTCCATATTCCATCTATGAATCCTCTATCAGAAGCTTCCTATTCTTTTTCCTTTATTGGGGGATTAATGTTTTAAAGTCAACAGTAAATACAATAGTCTGTACATACGTAACATTTCTCAGTTTTCCACAGCTTCCCTATACTTTATCCGCTCTGCATTTCTCTGTTCTAAACAACAACAACATCAGTAACAACAACAATAACTACAACAATAACTAGGGAAAGAGAGCAGGCTGAGAATATAGATAGACCTGTCAAAGCCCATGTTCATCAGGGAAGCAATTACAGACACCAGACCTTCCACCTTCTGCATCCCACAATGACCTGGGGTCCATACTCCCAGAGGGATAAAGAGTAGGGAAGCTATCAGGGGATGGGATGGGATGCGGAGTTCTGGTGGTGGGAATTGTGTAGAGTTGAACCCCTCTTATTCTATGGTTTTGTCAATGTTTCCTTTTTTATAAATAAATAAAAAAGAAAATACAGAAAAACAACTACAACAATAAAACAAGGGTGAGAAAATGGAATAAATAAATATTAAAAATAATAAATAAATAAATAAATATGAACCCCTTTCCTAACCATAAGCAGAATCTTCCTTATTAATTATTCTCCCCAATTTCAGAAACAAGCATAATCCATAATGCATAAAGAATGAGGAAGAGGGAGATGGATCTGAAGAGGCACTTAGTTATGGACAGTCAAAGCAAGCTTCATGTTAGAGTGGTACATGTGGTGTCAAGTTTATATTGGATAGAATGGAAAACAGCATTCTTGGACATGTGCCTTGACCTTGTATAAAGAGCCATGAAAAAATGAATTTTCATTGCCACACCAGTAGAACCCAGTACTATAGCAGTGACACTGATCCTGGGCAATGTGGAACTAACATCATTACTTTAGGTAGTGTACTGTAAACTTTCTTCATGACAGTGTTATTGATGCTATCTGAAATGGGTATGCCAACATCAACACTTGTTAAAATTGTAGTGACTGGTTCATTGTGTTTTCAACAGCTGCACATAAATCAACTCCTCCTCTGTAATAGAAGAGTGAGTGCAGTTACCAACAAAGATGAAACAAATTGTAATTTTCAGATATATTTAGATTGCTAAAGTAGTATTCCTCTGTTAATAAGGTTAATAAAGCTTTTGTGGAAATTGCCATTTAGATAACTTGCTGTATCTTTTACCACATTAACCATCACTTCTTGGTCAGTAGAATCATAATAGAAACTCACCTTCAGGCCAGAGTATTTTGAACAAACTATTGGGATGGCTGAAACAGGTCACTGAGAAAGTGCACACGGGGGGCCGGGAAGTAGCACAGCGGCTTAAGCACACATGATGTGAAACTCAGTGACCAGCATAAGAAACCCGATTCGAGCCCCTGGATCCCCACTTGCAGGGAGGTCGCTTCACGAACGGTGAAACAGGTCTCCAGGTGTCTTTCTCTCCTCTCTATCTTCCCTTCCTCTCTTGATTTCTCCCTGTCCTATCGAACAACAATAATACAACAAAAATGATAAAAAAATAAGGGCAACATAAGGGAAAAATATTAAAAAAAAACAAACTGCACACCACCTTGCCGTATGTACAACCCAGGTTCAAGCCTGATCCCCACAGCATTGAAGGCAGCTTAAGTACTATACTCTCAGCCTCTCTCTCTCTCTGTGTCTCTCTGTCTCTCTCTCTTTCATTAGTGATTTAATAAGTTACATGTCAACGGGTATAAATCCACTCCATTCCCACAACCAGGGTTCTGAATCTTCAGTCTCCCCACTGCAATCTACCACAGTTCCCCTAAGGTTGTAGACATGGGCCAGCTGTCATTTCTACAACTATCTGTCCACGTTTATACATAATTGCCCCATTTTTCTTCTTGATCCAGTCCTCTCATCCCCCCCCCCAAGCCACTCATGACAACATTACTACCTCCATATGTCCCTCTCCTTTTTCTTCTCTCTCTCTCTGGGTGCTGATGGAGTGGAGTTCAAAGCCCTCTTCTTCCTCCTGTCACTTCTTGCCCCCTGGGAGTATGGATCAAAGTTGTTTTGAGGGTGCAGAAGGTAGGAGTTCTGGCTTCTGTAATTGCTTTTCTGCTGTACGTGGGTGTAGGCAGGTCGATCCATACCCCAGCCCATTTCTCCCTTTCCTTAGTGGGCCAGAGCTCTGGAGAGGTGAGGTTCCAGAACATCCTGGTGAGGTCATCTGCCCAGGGAAGTCAGGATGGAATCATGGTAGCATCTGCAAACTTGGTTTCTGGAAGGTTGCAGGACATAAATTAAGACAAATTGGTTAATGAATAGGAACCAAAAGGTAGGAATAAAGCAGATGAGACAAGGGTACAAGAAAGCTAAAAAGTCCATCTTAGGTATGTTCCTGGGGACACACAATTATGGTAGTTTTGCTTGAGTTTGATAGCTAACCTCAAGTTGGATAATAATATTGTCTGAGAAAATGGTGTCAGAGTAGAAAAAAGGGCTAGGAGGTTGGATTAGGGCATTGAGTATCTCCCATTCTTGAAAAAATTCTGTGACTAAAATTAACTATTTACCACCATCCAGCTGACTCAGGGATATATATATATACATATATATATATGTATATATATATACACACACATATACACACACACACACACACACACACACACACACACATATATATATATATATATATATATATATATATATATATATATATATATATATATATATATTCACCAGAGCCTCTGTAACCTCTGAGTTCCTGTTGGTCTGAGCTCGCAGCTCTTGGTTTCATCTGGGTACATTGCTTGCTGCACTCATTTCAAGTGGCAGGACCAGATGACCCAGCCTCCCTTTGGAGACTGGGGCTATCCCTACCATCACTGCTTTATGGTGAAGGCAAGGTCCTGGGAGGGCCCACAAGAGGGCTTATGATGATGTTCCTGATGTAAGTGACCAGTGGTGGTGGAGAGAGGGATCCATTGGAGGTCTAGACCCATTATATTTGTGTGGGAGTCTAAGGATACCCTAACTAGGGCCCCAGATGATGAGATGGTATGCTATTGACCAAAAGGACCATTATTCAGTGAGCTGGTCTCTTGCCCTTATCCAAATTTTATAGTCGTCTCTTTAGCTGCTGACCTTAGGCTTTCTCCCTGTTGTTTCAGCATTGAGTGTCATTTGTTAAACCAAACCAGAATTAGGTTTTTGGGAATCTGTCTTCTTTTGGGCCTTTCTGCTAGGATGCCCAGTTAATTTGTGCTCAGTCCAATCAATTAGAGAATTTATGATGCATTATTTAGGCATTTCAACTGTTAGTGAGCACTTTAATTTTGAGTTTTATAATTGCCTCTTGCTTATTGATACATGTACACCTGTATCCAGTATCCTAAACCTTAGCCTATATATGGTATCTGTTACTTAGTTAAATGATGTGGATGTAGGTAGTCCCATATATTAGGAAAGATCTCACCAGATTTGAGGAGTTGCAAGGTTGACTTCTCAGGCTTGGTATCTCTGGTTACAGTCCACAGTAAGAATTCAGTAGCAGCATGATGTGGGGTGGCAGCACCAGTAATGATCTGGTTATATTCAACAGAGGTGGTATGGTGGTAAGGAATCATAGAGAAGAAATATCAAGAAGTATTGAGCATAATCCTAGAGGCACCAGGACTAGGCAAAATGAGGGTTTTAAAGAGAATGCAGTCTTAGAAAGCGTGTAGAATATCATTAATTAATAATTAGTATAACCAGATTAGTTGGGGGGTTGTTTTCTGTGATATTCTGATGGTTAGTATCTATATTAATATACTTGACCTCACTACGCTTTGTACCCTTCCAGTGGTATTTGAGCCTCTTTGTATTTTAGATACTTACAGGGCCAAGTGGTCTTGATCTGTCTGGCCTAAAGTTGTAGTTGATTTAGATGTTTAAAGAGCTATATTTGCAGATACATTTTTAGATTTACTTGAAAAATTTAATCCTATTATCAGAGTTTGATCGTCTTGCAGATCTAATATATTAATTGTTTAGGTTAGAGCAAATATTTGTGATTAGTGCTGTGGTCTCGGCAGTTAGAGAGCTTGAGCTATTAAATTATTCCCCCCTGACATGTCATATTAATAGTGATTTATGAAAATATAAATCAATAGGATGAAAATTTCACACCTTTTTGGCCATTGAACGTCTTTCCCCCCACCCAGGTAACCACTATAGTTTTCCAATATAAATATGGGTTGTATTGTGTTTAATTGTTTATTTTAAGTATGTGTGTTCAGTTCTCTAAATTCCACATATGAGTGAAACCATCCTGTGGCTTTCTCTTACCTCTTTGCTTACTTCACTAAGCATAATGTTCTTGAGTTCCACCCATTTTATCCCACAGGATGTAAAATCATTCTCTTTTTATTGCTGAGTAGTACTTCATTGAGTATATGTTCCATAACTTTTTTATCCCGTCATCTATCAAAGGCCATTTTGATTGCTTCCAAATTTTGGCTATTGTAGGTAATGCAGCTATGAACATGGGGCTACATTATCTGTTTGAATTATTGTTATTATCTGTTTTGGACAAATGCCTAGGAGTGGAATTGCTGGATCATAATGTATTTCCATCTGTGTTTGCATAAAGAGTCTCCATACTGTTCTCCATAGTGGTTGTACCGATTTGCATTCCCACCAGCAGTGTAATAGAGTTCCTTTCTCTCCACATACTTTGCAACATTTATCCTCTACTGTGTTGTTGATGAAGATTGTTCTTACAGGTTTGAGGTGGTATCTCAATGTGGTTTTAATTTGCATTTCTCTGGTGATGAGTGAATTGGAGCATTTCAGCATAAGTCTGTGGGCCATGTGTCTCTCCTTTAGAGAAATGTTTATTCATATCATCTGCCCACTTTTTAAATTTTGGTTCTTCTTTTTCTTTTTATTGAGCTGTATGAGTTCTTTATAGATGTTTGATATCACCTGCTTGTCTAAAGTATGGTGTGCAAATATGTTTTCCCAGTTGCTAGGTTTCTGTTTATCCTTATGGAGTTTTCTTTTTTAATTTTTATTTATAAAATGAAAATATTGATAAGACCATAGGATAAGAAGGGTACAATTCCACACAGTTCCCACCACCAGAACTCCATATCCAATCCTCTTCCTTGATAGCTTGCTTATTATTTATCCCTCTGGGTGTATGGACCCAGGATCATTATGGGGTGCAGAAGGTGGGAGGTCTGGCTGTACAGAAGCTTTTTAATTTGTTCAATCTTGTTTTTGTTTCCCTTGCCCATGGGGTGAAATCTCCAAATACATCTTTAGTGTTAATGTTGTGAAATGTTTCACCAATATGTTCTTCTATGTATTTTATACTTTCAGGTCTAATATCCAGATCTTTGATCTATTTTGAGTTAATTTTAGTTTATGGTGTTAATTGGTGGTCTGGCTTCATTTTCCTACATGGCACTGTCCAATTCTGCCATTACCATTTACTAAAGAGACCTTCTTTTCCCCACTGGGCAGATTTGGTCCCTTGGTCATATATGAGGTGCCTGTACATGTGTGGATTAAGTCCTGAACTCTCTATCCTTTTTCTATTGGTCTATTCAACCATTTTTGTTACAAGACTACACTGTTTTTATTTTATTTTATTTTATTTTATTTTATTTTATTTTATTTTATTTTATTTTATTTCTTTGCCTCCAGGGTTATCACTGGGGCTCAGTAACTGCATTACGAATCCACTGCTTCTGGCGGCCATTTCCCCCCATTTTTGTTGCCCCTGTTGTTATTATTATTGTTATTGTTGCTGGATAGGACAGAGAGAAGAGTGGAAGACAGAGAGGGGGAGAGAAAGATAGACACCTGCAGACCTGCTTCACCGCTTGTGAAGTGAGCCACCTGCAGTTGGGTAGCCAGGGGCTCGAATCAGGATCCTGGTACTTTGCACCATGTGCACTTAACCTGCTGCGCAACTGCCCACCCCCCATAACACTGTTTTAACTACTACTGCTTTGTAGTATAACCTGAAGTCCGCGATTGTGATGCCTCCATTTTTCTTCTTTTTCCTTAGGAGTACTTTTGCTATTATTGTTTTTTTAAACGTCTCACGAATTTTTGAACAATCTGTTTAATTTTCATGAAATATATCATTGGGATTTTAATATGGATTGCATTGAATCTATAGATTGCTTTTGGCAGAATTGCCATTTCAATGATATTTATTCTTCCAGTCCATGAACAGGGGGTGTTCTTCCATCTCTTTGTGTTATCCTCTATTTTTTTTTTACTTTGCTGGTGGTCTTTTGTTTTGTTGTATATAAAAAGGAAATATTGACAAAACCATAGGATAAGAGGGGTGCAACTCCACACAATTCCTACTACCATATCCTGTATCCCATCTCCTCCCCTGATAGCTTTCCTATTCTCTATCCCTCTGGGAGTTTGGACCCAAGGTCATTGTGGGATGCAGAAGGTGGAAGGTCTGGCTTCTGTAATTGCTTCCCCGCGGAACATGGGCGTTGAAAGGTTGATCCATACTTCCAGCCTGCCTCTCTATTTCCCTAGTAGAGTGGGGCTCTGGGGAAGTGGAGATCCAGGACACATTGGTGGGGTTGTCTGTCCAGGGAAGTCTGGTCGGCATCATGCTAGCATCTGGAACCTGGTGGCAGAAAAGAGAGTTAACGTACAAAGCCAAACAAATTGTTGAACAATCATGAACCTAAAGGCTAGAATAGTGCAGATGAAGAGTTGGGGCGTCCTCCATTTTGTAGATAGCTAATAGACATATTTTAGTTATATTCCCATTTCTTTTAAGAGTGTCTTATAGTTTACCTTGAGAAATTCCTTTACATCCTTTGTTAGGTTTATTCCTAGGTATTTAATCTTTTTGGATGTGATTGTAAATGGCATTGCTTCTTTTAGTTTCATTTCTCTGGCCTATCTTTTGCATAAAGAAGGGCCACAGACTCACAGACTTGTGGGTATTGATTTTGTAGCCTGCTACTTTACTGAATTTATTGATGATTTCCAGTAGTTTCTTGGCAGAGTTTCCAGGGTTCTCTAAGTAGACCAACATATCATCTGCAAATAATCTCTCTCTCTCTCTCTCTCTCTCACTCTCTCACTCTCACTCTTCCTCCTACCTTCCCTCTTTGCCTCTATCTAAAACATAATGGAAATATTGACCGATATTAGCTAATTGAAAACAAATAAAAACCTACTGATCTTTATATCACACACCAGGGCAATTAGGAACCTATCTTAAATGTGGCATACTATGAGAACTATACAGTTACTCACTCTCTAGCATTCCCTATGAAATGAGTGGCAATATGTGTAATGCAGGCATATCTTTGATCAGTACACTTCTTTTTTAAATTTTTATTATCTTTATTGGATAGAGACAATCAGAAATCGAGATGGAAGGGGGTGATAGAGAGAGAGAGACAGAGAGACACCTGCAGCCCTGATTCACCACTCGCAAAGCTTTACACCTGCAGGTAAGGACCTGAGGCTTGAACCTGGGGTCCTGCACATTTTAATATGTGCACTCAAACAGGTGAGCCACTAACCGGCCCTGATCAGTACACTTTTTTAATTGCACTTGACAGTTACTTATGTTTTTGTTTGTTTGTTTGTTTGTTTTGCCAATAAGGTTATTGCTGGGGCTCAGTGCTGGTACTGAGTCCACCACTTCCATTGGCTGTTTATCCCCCCCCTTCTACTATACTTTCTAGAACAAAGAAAAATTGAGAATGGAGGGGTGATAGAGAGGAAGAGAGAAAGATAGACATGTGCAGACCTGCTTCTCTGCTTGAGCATTGTAATATGTGCATTGAACTGGGTGCACTACCACCTATCCCTTCTGTTGTGGTTTTTTTTTTTTTTTTTTTTTTTTACAAAATAAAGATTTATATTAATCCTGTGTTGAGCCAGTACATCAGTTCTATTTTCCCATAGCACGTGTACACTTCAAGTCTTTGTGTCACATATTTCCTTGATTCTTACAGCTTTTCAGAGTTTTCAGTGTTACGCTGATCAGTGGTCTTTATATTCCTAGTGTGATTGTTCAGGAGAATTATAGACGATGTCCATACAAGATGGCTAAATTAATAAATGTGTGTATTCTGACTGCTTAACAGACCAATGTTCCTCCATCTCTCTTCCTGCCCTTGAATTTCTTCACATCCTAAGACACAGTGATATTGAGATTAGTAGTCAGTTAGCCATATATTGACCACTACGTATTCCAGTGAAAAAAGGAATTGCACATCTCTCACTTTGATTCAAAAGTTAGAAGTGGGAAAAAAAAAACTAGAAGTGGTTAATTTTAGTGAGGAAGACAGATTGTAAGTCAAGACAGACTCAAAGCTAGGCCTCTTGCACCAGATAGCTTAAGTATGAACATAAAAGAAATGCTCTTGACAGATATAAAAAGTGCTATTCTAGTGATCATATGAGTGATAAGTTTAATAGCTGATATAGAGAAAATATTCGTATTATGACGAGAAGATTTAATCAGCACATTCCCTTAAACCAAAACCTAATCCTGAGAAAAGCTGTTAACTCTCTTTAATTCTTTGAAGGCTGAGAGAGGTGAAGGAGCTGCAAAAGAAAAATTTGAAGCTAGGTATAAGAACAGAATCCATCTTTATGACTTATGCCATAGCAACACAAAGTGAAGCAGCAAGTGCTAATGTAAAATAGAAGCTGCAGAAAATCTAACTAAGATAACTGATCAATATAGCTACAGTAAGCAATAAATCTGCAGTATGGCATTATATTGGAAGAAGATGTCATCTAGAACTTTTCATAACTATAGAGGAACCTATGCCTGGCTTCAGATCTTCAAAGGACAAACTGACTCTCTTGCTAGAAGCTAATGTATCTGGTGACTTTATGTTAAAGTTAATACTCATTTAGCACTCTGAAAATCCGAGGACTCTGAAGAACAGTACTAAATCTCTTCTTTCTGTATTCTCTAAAGCGAACAACAAAATCTGGGTGACACCACATCTGTTTACAATATGGTTTACTGAATATTTATTTTTTTGAGGAGTTGGAGCATTGTATGTGTGCAGTTTTACCACACATGGGACAACATTTATTCCGAGAGAAAGACAGAGAGAGAGACACTGCAGTACCAGAACTTCACCTAGTGTAGTATACTCAGTGAACTCCTTCTTGTTTGGTTTACTGAATATTCTTAGTCCATCCTTGAATCCCACTGCTCAGTCAGAAAAAAAAGCAAAAAACACTCCTTTCAAAATATTTTTTCTTTCCTCATTGATATGCACCTGATAACTCAACAACTTTGATGGAAAAGTATGAGGGGATTCATGTTGTCATGCTGCCAATACAGCATCCATTCTTCAGCAGTGCATCAAGGGATGATTTCACCTTTAAAATCTTATGATTTAAGAAATAAATTTCATAAGACTGTAGCTGTCAGAAGTAATGATTCCAATGATGGATTTGGGCAAAGTAAATAAAAAGAAAACTTCTGCAAAAGATTCTCTCTTAAAAACATTTTATTATATTTATTTATTGGATAGAGAGCCAGAAATTGAGAGGGGAGGGGGAGATAGAGAGGCAGAGAGATGGAGAGACACCTGTAGCCCTGCTTCACTTGTGAAGCTTTCCCCCTACAAGTGGGAACCAGGGGCTTGAACCCAGATCCTTGCACACTGTAAAGTGTGCATTTAGCCAGGTGCACAACGACCCAGCCCCTGGAAAAAGATTCTCTATTCATGGAAAGAGGTAAAAATACAAACACTAATGGAAGTCTGGAAGGAGGTAGTTATAACCTCCTGGGTGACTTTGAAGTATTTGAAACTTCAGTAGAGGAGAAATACAGGTTAGATAAGAGAATTAAAACTAGAACCTGAATATGTTCAATAATGCAGAAATCTTACAATAAAACTTTAACAGATAACGAGTTATTTCCTATGGATGAGTAAATGAAATTTTTAGATATGATATCTACTGCTGAAGATGTGAATGTTGTTGAAATGACACCAGAGACATAAGACTACTACATCAACTTAGTTGATAAAGTAGTGGCAGGGCTTGAGAAAAATGACTGTTTTTTAAAATAGATCACATTACTAGGGAAAAGTAGTTTTTTTCAATACTGTTATTGTCACAAGATGTACATTGTCACTATCAATAATTTTTGTTCATTTCCAAGAAACTTTAAAAAAAATTTATTTTATTTATTTATTCCCTTTTGTTGCCCCTGTTTTATTGTTGTAGTTATTATTGTTGTTGTCGTTGTTGAATAGGACAGAGAGAAATGGAGAGGGGAGGGGAAGACAGAGAGGAGGAGAGAAAGATAGACACCTGCAGACCTGCTTCACCGCCTGTGAAGCGACTCCCCTGCAGGTGGGGAGCCGGGGTTCGAACCAGGATCCTTATGCCGGTCCTTGTGCTTTGCGCCACCTGCGCTTAACCCGCTGCGCTACAGCCCGACTCCCCCAGGAAACTTTTAATTTCCTCTTGGACTTCTGGTTTAACTCAATCAATAGTTATTCTATAGTATGTTGTTTAGTCTCTCCATATGATTGAATTTTTTTTCATCTTTATTTTTGTGGTTGATTCTCAGTTTTATTCCACTATCAAAGAAGGTGTATTAAACTTTAATGTTATGAAGTGGAGGACAGGAATTTTTGTCTGTTTTGTTCATCATTATATTTCCAGAGGAGAGAATGTGATATTTCTCAATAAATACCTGTTGATTGAATGAGGAACATGTGATCTAATTCACTGAGCCAGAGTTATCTCAGGTTACTAAGTCAACTACAAGTAAGGAAGAATAAGTAAAGTTAATCCATTTTTACAAAGTATTTTGCTATGCAGAAGATCTTCTTTTGACTATGTCTTAATGGGATTATCTCATTTAATTATCAAAAACTGTGAAGTAGAAAACATGCCCATTTATGGATAAAGAAATGAATGCTCAGGGAATTAACTATCTTGTCTATGTTGCACAGTCAGTAAATGACAGGGCAAGGTTGTTTTATTTGACAGGGTGCTTCTCCTGCTCCTGCTCCTCCTCCTCCTCCTCCTCCTTCTCCCCCTTCCACCCCTTCCCCCCCCCCCCCCGCTCCTCTTGATTCTTCTTCCCCTTCTCCTTTTTCCAGCACTATAAATTCACTGCTCCTGGCGGCTTTTTTTCCCATTTGTTTTATAGGACAGAGATAAATTGAGGGGGCAGGGGGAGATAGAAATTGAGAGAGAAAGATAGACACCTAAAGATCTGCTTTGCCACTTGTGAAGCTCCCTCCCTGAAAGTGGGAGCAGGAGTTCGAATCTAGATCCTTGTGCTTAGTACTATATGTACTTAACCAGGTGCACCACCATCCAGTCTCCTGATATGATGCTTCCAGAACCTTTATTTCACCGCTCTGATCTGAGATTAGTCAGAGAAGCATTTATCTGTAATACAGTCTGCTACTACTTAAGTTCTGCTCTAAGAGAAATACACATTCCCAAGTAGGGCCATGTGATGGTCACCTTGATTAGAAAAAACTGTAGATGATAGGAAATCACTTTAGTTTGTACCTTTTGAGAGAATATAAGTGCAAGAGAAGACTGCTCCAATGAGGATATTTGTCAGTAAAGATTCTAGATTGTAGTCCTGGATATGCCATTAATTAATTACCTATTGGTGACCACGGAGAAGTGGTTAGACCAGGTGATTCAAAGGTCCCTGCCAAAAGGCTTCTTTTCTCTGACAGAATTAATGGGAGATGTAACAACTAAGAGATATTGTTAACTTTCATATTAGCAGCTCAGATACCTCTCCTAATTTTAATTTTCCTGGTCAGCCTTGTTAAAAAATCTCTTTTGAAGAGGAAAAAAGGAAAGACATTTAGAAGTAGCAATCAAATGGGGATACAAAATCCTGGCAGTGGGAACAGTGTACCCCTGTTATATTGTAATTTTGTAAATCAAAATTAAGTCACTAATAAAAAAAGTCTCTCTTCCACAAAATAATGATAATTTGTTTTGTTTTCTAAACACCCATTGCTGATTTGAAAAGACTTCTAGAAAAATCCTTATGATGCATCATTTGTATATTACAATATGATATTATATATATTATACATATTATTAGTGATTTAATAAATTACAAGTCAACAGGGGTACAATTGCAGTCCATTACCCCACCAGAGATCTGACTCCACAGTCTCCCTCTATTATAAGCTATGGCAGTTATCCTGAGATTGCAGATATGGGTTAACTATTATTTCTACAACTATGTCTATATTTGTATATAATTGCCCCTTTTTATAATTTTTATTTATAAAAAGGAAACACTGACAAAAACCATAGTATAAGAGGGGTACAACTCCACACAACTCCCACCATCAGAACTCCGTATCCCCTCCCCTTCCCTGATAGCTTTCTTATACTTTATCCCTCGGGAAGTATGGACTCAGGGTCATTATGGGGTGCAGAAGGTGGAAGGTCTGGCTTCTGTAATTGCTTCCCTGCTGAACATGGGCGTTGACAGGTCAATCCATACTCCCAGCCTGTCTCTCTCTTCCCCTAGTGTGGTGGGGCTCTGGAGAAGCGGGGCTCCAGGACACATTGGTGGGGTTGCCTGCCCAGGGAAGTCCGGTTGGCATCACAGTAGCATCTGGAACCTGGTAGGTGAAAGAAGAGTTAACATATAAAGCCAAAACAAGCTGTTGACTAATCATTAACTTAAAGGCTGAAATAGTTTAGATGAAGATTTGGGGGTCTTCGTTTTGTAGATAGTTAGTAGGCCTATTTTAATTATATTCCAAAGGACCCATGGCTAGTACTAGTTTTTTTTTCTTTTTTTGAGCCTGATGTCTGATATGCAGGTGGACTCAAGTTATTATCTGGAGAGATGTCATGGCTAGAAAAAGGACCAGAAAGCTGGATCTGGGAAGAAACTAGCTCCCAAATATGGGAAAGGTATATAAATAATTGTTGACTGTAAATCCCATCGATTTGATCTGATCTGATCTGGGCCCCATATTCAGCTTAGGAACCTATGTGACCTGTGCATCCCTGTAGATCTGAGCTCACATTCTGTGGTCATGAGTAGGAACGTTCCAAGCTGCCTCAGTTTCAGGACTCATCTTCCTCAGGTGGAAGATAGAGTATGTTGTCCATCCTCCCTTTGGAGGATGGAACATTCTCTACCGTTGTTGATCCATGTTGAGGGAAAGGTTCTATGGGGGCCCACAGAGGGGTCTATTGTGTTGTTCCTGATAGAGAAGACCAGTAACAATGGAGAGAGGGATTTATTCGAAGTTGTTTCCCATCTTGTCTGTTTGGGAATCTTAAGGATTCCTCAACTAGGGCCTCAGCTGATGGGGTGGCCTAATAGTGACTAAAGAGTCATCGTTAAAGTATGCCAGACAGAGAGTAGGACAGAGAGAAATGGAGAGATAGGAAGACACAGAGGGGGAGAGAAAGATAGACACCTGCAGACCTGCTTCACCTCTTGTGAAGTGACCCCCTGAAGGTGGGGAGCCGGGGTCTTGAACCGGGATCCTTACGCCGGTCCTTGCGCTTTGTTGCCACCTGTGCTTAATCAGCTGTGCTACTGCCCGACTCCCTATTTTAATACTCTATAGACAACACTCATTACTCGTCTATAGGAAGTTAGAGCCGTAGTCATGAAATTATACATTTCTTATTCTTTTGTCTTTAACTACTTTTGTTTAGTTTGCACAATGTGTTAATTTTAATGTTAAATGGATTCAGCAAAGCAATGATAGTAATTTCCTGTTTATCCACCAGATATGGTATTAGTAGTGATGAAGTTTTGCTGAAAAGTTTGAAATAAGGGGGCCATGCAGTGGCGTAGCGAGTTAAGTGCACATGATGCAAAGCACAAGGACCAGCATAAGGATCCCAGTTTGAGCCCCCGGCTCCACACCTGTGGGGGGGGGGTCACTTCACAAGTGCTGAAGCAGGTCTTCAGGTGAATATCTTTCTCTCCCCCTCCCGGCCTTCCCTTCCTCTTTTGATTTTTCTCTGTCCTATCCAACAACAAAAAGAGGAACAAAAATGATAAACAACAAGGGCAACAAAAAGGGAAAAAATAGCCTCCAGGAGCAGTGGGTTCATAGTGCAGGCACCGAGCCTCAGCAAAATAACCCTGGAGGCAAAAAAAAAAAAACACATTTAAAGAAAGAAAGAAAGAGAGAGAGAAAGAGAGAGAGAGAGAGAGAAAGAGAGAGAGAGAAAGAGAGAGAGAGAGAGAGGAGAGAGGAAAAAAGTTTGAAATAAGTAAAAAGCGCTATATAGGCTGCTGGTATAACAAGTGGAATTTTTTTATTCTATTTTAGGGAAAGTTAAATATCAGCCATATTTTCTATGTTAAAGCAAGAAATTTGCTGGTTCTATCAACTGTAATTAATGGGATCCTTTATTTAAATAGTGGCACAAGCTAAGACTGGCAAGTCTGGTAAAGGGAATCACCTACAAATTGGAGATGTTTATCCTTCAGGCTTTGCTGTGAATTTACCAGAAACAATTGATATATAATTTGCTGTGGATCACTGATACTGGTATGCTTAAATGAGACAGTGCTCATGGACTTATTGGCATATGTCTGTAGGCTGATTATCCTGTCTTCCTCAGCAGTTGTTATCAGGAACAATGATTGTAATCAGTTTGTTACAGTTTGGGGTTTTCATGTTGACATTGCTCCCTTAGTGAAGGAAACAGCAGCTCCACTCATGATGTCTTCCTCAGCTCCCTATCTACAGGGAAGTGAGAGTTAGGAGAGGGAAAAAGAGAATGAGCTGTTTCAAAGGAAAGGTAAACAGAAGACTGTTATAAAATATGTCACTGGGGGGGGGGGAGTCAGGCAGTAGTGCAGCAGTGGGTTTAGCGCACATGGCGCAAAGCGCAAGGACTGGCATAGGATCCCAGTTCGAGCCCCCATCTCCCCACCTGCAGGAGAGTCACTTCACAAACGGTGAAGCAGGTCTGCAGGTGTCTGTCTGTCTTTCTCTCGCCCTTTCTGTCTTCCCCTCCTCTCTCCATTTCTCTCTGTCCTATCTAACAACAACATCAATAACAACAACAATAATAACTACAACAACAAAACAACAACAAGGGCAACAAAAGGGAAAATAAATGTAAAAAAAGAAAGAAAAAATATATCACTGGGCATGTGTAGGGTATCTGCAAAGCATGTTGTGATAAACTGTCGTGTGAGAGCCTGTGCCGGTGGTTGGGGTGCAGTGAGCAAACAAGATGACATCCACTTAGGAGCAAGAAACTATACTTCACAACATCACTTGAAAACAATTAGGAAATGAAAGGGAATTCAGGCAGAGTCTAAGATAGGTAGTGAGAGTAGGTAAAAAGTGATAATTGTTTTGGCCTGATCACAAGAAATGCTTCCTTACTGACACCATCTCACACATCTACACCTTTCTATAAGTTAAGAAACGCCCCACTAGGGAAAGAGAGAGACAGGCTGGGAGTATGGATCGACCTGCCAATGCCCATGTTCAGCAGGGAAGCAATTACAGAAGCCTGACCTTCCACTTTCTGCATCCCACAATGACCTTGGGTCCATACTCCCAGAGGGATAAAGAATTGGAAAGCTATCAGGGGAGGGGATGGGATATGGAGTTCTGGTGTTGAGAATTGTGTGGAGTTGTACCCCTCTTATCCTATGGTTTTTGTCAGTGTTTCCTTTATATATATTTAAAAAAATATCCTGGACTACTTTTCTACCACACTGAGCTTTAATGTCTTCTAGACATGGTAACTGTTTCCCCGTTATCAATGGATTTCTTTGGAGGACATTTCTGAAAATACAGAAAGATAGTTATGATGTCAAAAGATGCCTTGATACTGTCCTTTAAAATGGAATATGGACAGCTTTAGCAGGAAGCATGAAATCTCTGGGAATTGAGGTGTTGATTTTTTTTTTTTTACAGCTAGGGAAGATACCAGGTTTGAGAACATGGTGTTGAGAAATGAATCTGGAGCAGAGTAGAGCAGCAATAAATAGCAGGAAGCCCATTTTGAATTGGCATGCATTTTAAAAACATTTTTATTAATAGTTTAATATATATATATATGTGATAACTTAATGGCTTTGCAGAGAGACTCTCATGCCTGAGGCTCCAAAGTTTCAGATTCATTGCCCCACATCACCATAAGCCAGAGATGAGCAGGAAGAAAGAAAGAAAAGAAAGGGAGAAAGAAAGAAAGAAAGAAAGAAAGAAAGAAAGAAAGAAAGAAAGAAAGAAAGAAAGAAAGAAGGAAAAGGAAGGTGGGTGGGCAGGAGAGAGAGAGAGAGAGAGAGAGAGAGAGAGAGAGAGAGAGAAAAGGAAGGAAGGAAAGATGGAAGGGAGGTAGAGAGGAAGGAAGGAGAAGAAAGGAAAATGCTTTAAAGTAAAATTAGGGCTGGGGAGCTAGTTGAGCTGTAGCTCACCAGGACTTGCATACTTGATGTTCCAAGTTCAAGCCCTAGCACTGCATGATTCCAGGGCTCAGTGCTGATCTGAAATACATATTAAAAAATAAATGTGAGACTGGAGAGATAACTCACTAGTTAGGGTGCCTTCACTTCTATATGAGTGGTCCAGCTTTGAGTCCTTGTACTACATTAGATGTTCTCTGATAATGAAAAGAAGCTTCAATGCTGCAGTCTCTCCTACTCTCTCTGTCTTCCTGGCTGGATGAAAACATTGACCTGGAGTAGTGAAATTGTGCACGTGCAGCCTCCTCTAAAACATCTCTTAAAAATAAAGCAAAATCAAAGAAAAGCATTATAGGTGAATGCAAGTGACCAGGTCCTCTACTCCTGAAATCTGCTATATTAATTTTAAGAAGGAAATATGATACTTTTTTTTCTTTTTTGCCAGCATTGGAGCCTTACATATGCACGATTTCATCAGTCTCTAGCTGCATTTTTCATTCTTTTTATTTTAAAGATAGAAAGGCAGAGACCCTATCACTGGAGATTCTGCTAGTGCCTTGGTAATCCCATGTGGTGCCAGGGCTTGATCCTAGGAGACACACTTTTAGTCAAGCACACATTCTACCAGGTGAGCTGACTTCTAGCTCCAGAAGTAGGATTTTTGATTCCTAAAAGGTCAATGTCTGACTGGATTGTTGACTCCTAATGTATAAACTTGATCTTGTTTATGAGAACAAGAAACTACTCTAGTTGTAAACCACGTTTTCTAATGTTTTGGATTAAAAAAAAAAAAAGAGCAACAATAGAGAGGAGTGTCAAGAGAGGATGGTGACAATGACTCCAGAACCGAAGTGTGGCCATCACTACCAACCCCATTCCTCTGAACACAGACTTAGAGGGAAATTCTAATGCAGTGTTTAAGAAGCTAAGTGAAAAGTTATAATTCCAGTTCTAAGTGAGAAATAATTGAAGTTTAAGTCCAATCTTGATTATCCCGGAGCTCATTACCTGGTCTGTGAGTTATCCACACCCTTATTCACACACCTTTATTCACTCTTATTCACACACCTTTATTCTCCATTGTGCAGTCTGCTTTCAGGAATTTTACTGCTCAGTAGTTCTTAAACCAGAGGGTGGTCAGGGAGAGGATTGGAGAATTGTACTTTTTATTAGTTAACTTTGCTGCCTATTAGTAGCACTCTGTTGAATATTGTGGTTGAGGCAAGGAATCAGAGGCCACAGGCCAAGAACAGGAAGCTTTGACTTCTATATCAATTTCATTTTTCTTTTCTTTTCTTTTTTTTTTTTTTTTGATACAGAGGCAGGGAGGCAAAGAAAGTGAGAGGCCTCGGCATCAAAGTTGCCATCAGTGCAGTGGAGTCAGGCTTGAGCCTGCCTCACACATAAGGCAAAGCAGCATACTTATATTCAAGTAACTTTAACTTTTCTTCACAGATGCAGTCCCCTCTGAAAAATTAGTTTATATTTGTGTAATTGTTGGTGAGGATTTGCAAGGAAGAAAAATCAGCCCCTTAAAAAAAAAGTGCTGAAAGTTCTCTTTTTCAGATGCTTTCATCACTATATTAAGCTAGAAAATATATTATACCAAGCAGCCTTCCATTAGTCTGGGTAGGTGGGGGGTAGATTAAACAACTAAATGTGACAGGTACAATAACAGGTTGAGTTTTTTTTCCCCTGAATCAGCTGTACAGGTTTGCTATTCTTTTAACTAGTTTATTTTTAAACTTCTCACAATTTTTCCAACTCCTGTCTCACAATTTTTCCAACTCCTGTCTGTAATCCCTTTTGCTAGGATGACTGGGCTGTGTTCCATTTAATTCATTTCCTTATTCCCAGACTAATTATTTGGGGTTGGTAATTAAGCCACATATGTCGTTTTCTGGCTTATTTATGAGGTACAGATCTAATCATGTTACGATGCTTGTTTTTGAAAAGTACAGGGTTTTCATCATGGGAAAATTGACTTGGATCACAAAGGACTACCTTTTGTAGAAGTTCAAGAAGCAATCAAAATGACATTTATTTTCATAAAATGTATGTACTTAATATAGCTTGTGGTTTATTTACTGTAAGGGGGGAGGGATCAAAGGCTTAAGAAAAATCAGTTAATAAAATTCTAAGAAATCTTCAAGAAGAAAAGGATTAGAGAGACAAAGAATGTGATTGTATTTAGAAAAACACTTGATAAAAACTACTTGTAGAATTAAATAACAAATGAAACTAAAAGTCAAAAGTCCCTCATTTTTAGAGTGACTCATTTTTAAAATGAATCATATTTTAAAATGAGTCATATTTGTTGTGTGACAAAATGTTTACTAGATATGTCAAGTCAGTGCTATTATATGTTTGGAGGAGTCTTGAAACATCAGAAATGCCTCATAATTGATATCAGTCACGTCTTCAGTATATGTTAGTAAAATATAGACCATGGTGTAACTAGCTTCATCCTCATAGATTTAAAAATAATCTAGGGGGCCGGGCAGTAGTGCACTGGGATAAGCACACATAGCATACGAAGCGCTAGGACCAGCATAAGGATCCGGGTACGAGCCCCAGGCTCCCCACCTGCAGGGGAGTCGCTTCACAAGTGGTGAAGCAGGTCTGCAGGTGTTTGTCTTTCTCTCGCCCTCTCTGTCTTCCCCTCCTCTCTCTATTTCTCTCTGTTCTATCCAACAACAGTGGCAGCAATGACAATAACAACAACAACAGAAGGCAACAAGGGCAACAAAAATGGGGGGGGATGGCCTCTAGGAGCAGTGGATTCATAGTGCAGGCACCGAGCCCCAGCAATAACCCTGTAGGCAAAAATAAATAAATAAATACATACATACATAAATAAATAAAATAAATTTAAAATAATCCAATACAGAAAAAATATTTGTGCCATTGTTTATTCAAACACTACCTTATTGGGACATTATTTTAGTTCAATTATGGAAAAATGCAAGCCGGGGAGACAGCATAATGTTTCTGCCAGACTTTCGTGCCTGAGGCTCTAAGCTCCCAGTTTCAATCCCCAGTACCGAAAGTCAGAACTGAGCA